>NW_009953940.1:247693-253263 GCF_000747805.2 Chaetura pelagica
CGCCGGGCACGTCGGGCCCGGAGCTCCCCGGGCTGCCCGTCGTGCGAGCGGCGGACACGGGGCGGGTATTTGTGCGTCGTGTGCTCTTGTGAAACGTGTGAGATCGTAGCGGAAATCTCGGGGCTAAAGCAGAGTTTCAAATCTGACGCCCGTGCTCAGCGTGGCGTGAAAAACTGACACCGTCCCTGCAGATCAGTTACAGTAATTGCGTCTCCAGCTTCATAGCTGATATTGCACCGTATTTGCCAAAACACATCATAGAATCAGACAATGGTTTGGGTGGGAAGGGACCTCGAAGATCACCCAGTCCCAACCCCCCTGCCATGGGCAGGGACACCTCCCACCAGACCAGGTTGCTCCAAGCCCCATCCAACCTGCCCTTCAGCACTGCCAGGGATGGGGCAGCCACAGCTGCTCTGGGCAACCTGGGCCAGGGTCTCACCAGCCTCACAGCAAAGAATTTCTTCCATCTTCTCTCAGCGTATTTGATGTGAACACCCAATTCAGAATAAACATGAGTATGCTGCTCTGCAGAAGTTATCCTGTACCTCCTGAGTAAGTAGAAGTAATGTTGAAAAACAGTGGAAACCCCCAAACCCTCATGCATAAGTGCACACTATACCATGGGTTTTCTTGGAGCTGTGGTTCAAAAAGTAGTACTGGCAACTCTAGGAAATAATGTTAACATGCTGCACAGAGCTCCCATTCCTGCAGGAATAGTTTCAAGGCAGTTACTAGCACTTTGTCACCAGTCTTTAACATCTTGTACAGAGGTGGTCAGTCTGCAGCCCTGGAAGAGGACTTACAGACAAAACTAAAATTAATATGGAGGTCAAGGATGACACAATTCTTTATTTCATGTTTTCCTTTTTTACATTTTGAAAGTGCAGATGAGGTAAGGGAGGAAAAGTTGCAGCAAGTCCATAGGCCTTAATTATCCAAAGGCCCTGAATCTAAGTGAGTCTGAGGGCTCTAGAGGACTTTTGGGTATAATCCCAGACACCAGGAATTCTGACATTTTCTTTAATAGAGGTGGGATTTCATCCTGTGCAACCCTAGAACAATATAGAGGGCTCTGCACAACCAAAGTGTAGAAAACTGGAGTTGCTGAGTTAGTGAGCACCTTTAGTGAGCTTACCTGCACCTATATGACTATCCATATGGCGATCATAGGCACAGTGTGCACAGAAGTGCTCTTTACCATCCTTTTATTGCTAAGATTTTAGGTGATCTTAGGCCGATGGAGTCACAGAAGGTGTTTCTCACTGGGATGACAGAGGGTTAGTCACACCTCTGCAAGCCACACTGGTGTCCTAGTATTTTCACAGGGCTTTTGAAGCTGGCTCAACAGTACATCAACAGCACAGAGCCAGCTTGTTTCAGCTGTGCCAGCCCGAGGTGAGTCGCTAATAGAAGCTGAGTTCAACCAAGGGCTACTGCCAAGAGCTGGTCAGAAAAATGGCTTTATTTTAAATTCAGATAATGGCAGCTTTTTGGCACACATGAGGAAACTGAAGTTTGATCTGGAAATATTATGGAGCAGTTGTTACAGGTTATACCAAGTACCTCCCATCCCTGTCCTGTTTAATGGGTTGACTGACTACCTTATTTTGGTGATGCTAATTAAGTATTACAGCTGTGATGCCTGAAGAGAGATTAAGTAGAATTAGAGCACTTGGACGTGGAGGAAAGTCAGCATAAGACGCGGCTGAAGGACAACACCCATGAATTATAAAATAATTGGATTTAAAGAAGTATTCAGTCTGTGGATATTACATTTTTTCCAATGGTTTTAGCTGAGAGGTAAACAAGCTAGAAAAAAATATATTTAGATTAAATGGAAAAAGGAAAGGAACCCCCCTGTCCTGCCCCGTGGCTGCTTGTTGGAGGATGGAGGGCTGCCCTGGGCACCATGCTGCCCATCATGTCCATCCCCTTTCAACATGCACTCTTGGGAACCAGCCTGCAGATTCCCACTGGCCCATTTCAAAGCTGAGCCTGTCTGGGTTGGTGACCTTCACTCAGTGCCATTTGGTTTTCTCTGATAGCTGGGTGACTGATTGCCAACAGTGGTAAATTATTTACTCCACATAAATCACCATCTATTAGAGGGGGATATCCTAGAAAGGCAGAGAAAAAACATCACTATAGAGCCCCAAATATTATGAAATTATCTCATTATTTATGTAATAAATAATTCAAGGTAAGGATACTGGTAGTTAAAGAACCTTATGATTCCTTTCTTTCACGGTAAAAATAAAAATTGGGAAGAGTGTCTTGATTTTCATCCTAACTACAGAACACATAGCTCTGTTTGTAGCTGGAGATAATGTATTTTTGACTGGGCAGCTTGGTCCAGAATGCCCAGATAGATTCAGGTGGTTTTGTTTGTTTAGCACAGCAACACTCCGGTTTATTTTGTTATGTATTAGGGAATCTTTTCTTCATGATCACTGCACAACATGCTTTTCATGTGTGTATCGTTGCAGCCCCACAGAGCTGACTCCTACCATCTGGCCTCTACGAAGATGCAGGCTACACTGCCTGGAGGTGAGAAAAGCTACATATGCTGCTCGAGCTGCCTGTTTTGCTGCAGGAGGCACTGGTATATTAGTTTGCTAGATTTCCTCACTACTAATCCAAGCAACATCAGGACTGATGGCAGAAAACTTCATTGACTGTGTTTTAGGTCCTCAGTCTCACACAATGAAATCTTTGCTATATTAACTTTTAACTTCAGCTAGATTTCCCAGTTGTTTAAAAGCCAGATGTTTAAAAACAATGGAGAAGATGGCATTTCTGTCTTTGTGGGGTCACTGGGAACAGCAGGGTAGGCAACAAGAGTTCCTTATGCTGGAGGTAGGCTTGGAAGGATTTGGTGTGGTGTGGCCAGGCTGCCCTTGGTGCTTCTGGTTGTGCCACCCCAGCAACCACTGTGTCCAGGTGCTGAGGCACCCCAGATGCAGGCACAGCCTTGGGGAACCGATAAATTAAAGTAATGAGAATGGCAGCCGACTCTGCAATTCTCTCATCTGAACTGGGGGAACTCTCTAACTTTTGGCCTTGCAATGAAGCGAGCACTTTCCTGGGTGGTGCTGCTCTGTTTCTCACAGAGTGGATGTAAGTTCCCTTCTCTTCCAGTGGCTTTCCCTTTTTGTGCTGAAGAAAATACCTTCCATCTCTCCTTTTGAGGTGACGTGAATGCTGACAGTGAGACTGCTGGAAAATCTCCTCTTAGCACAGCCCAAATGCTATAGTGACTATAGTTCTGCTATAGTGACAAAAAGGTATTATCATGGTGCCCAATTCTGCCCTGACTTCTTTATGCAAACACTGTGTGCTGAAGAATTATGTTTGCAAGTAGCTCAGGCAAAATTTATTTACAGCTCTATTTTAGAATTAATTTGGAATGAAACCTGAACAGTGGGCATGACCATCAGGAATGAAGAAGGATTATTTTGGTTGCAGTGTGGTACTGAAGATTTAGTTGGATTTGAAAAAAACAAAGTTATGGTAATCAAGGCTTCAAGAATAATACAAAAGTAGATATAATTTGAATTGATATTGCAAAGAAATACTGGCAAGAACTGAAGAGTGGAAGAGGGGTTCTAAAAAAAAGCATTTCTGAGTAAAAGTATATCTGTGTGTGTATGTATATATATTATTAAACAGTAAATTGATGCCTTGTCACAATACAAATTACTGTGCAGGAATATGCAGGCCATTAATTTTTCAAAATAGTTGGTTTAAAGCTAGATTAGATCTTAAAACCAGCCTTTCATTATTTTGCCAGTTAATACGCACTTGCCAGTAAAATCTCTTGGGACAGTTACATGGCAAGTAGTCCCTCAACAGTATTAAAAAATGAAAATTCATAAAATCTTCAACTGAAAACAACATTTTTCCATTCTTAGGAAATGTTACAATAATTAATAGATACAGCTTTTCATTTGTACCCTTTGAAAAGCCACATACTGTTCAGCAAATATGCAAAAATATTTTAAAGCTACTTTAAAGCAGCAATTGTATATTTAAATTATTATTGATGTACTTAGTACTTCTTACAACTCTATTTTTCAGTTACATTGTGTTAACAAGTACATACAGATACCTACTTTCTAGATACATATAGCATTTTTTTATGTTTTCCTGCTGGGAACTTTGAGGACAATGTTGACAGAGGGCAGGTGAAATGATGTGGTTTGAGGTAACCTGTCTGAGATATTTGCAACTTGCCAATGGTGATAAAATCTTACTGTTCTGGTTTCAGCATCACAATCCATTCCCTGGTATTTGCCAGCAATTGGTACTCAAATGAGGTTCCCTGTTCCTCCTCACAGGACACTGTGTCTTTTGTGGAATTGGGACTGGGTACAGTCTAAGCATATTTGACACGGCTGTGACAAAACCCCATTTGATACAGTCCAATAAGGACTCATACATGAAACTCAGGTAATCCCCCCTACCCGCTATTCTTTTTCAGCCCTTCAGAAGTCACATATGTTTTCCTCCTAGCTGACCTCTTTGCTGAGGCCTTGAAGCTGCTCAAAAACTTGACCAAATGCACGTGAGTTATGTGCCCAGAACACATGCACCCCTAGTCCCATGATGGGAACTTATCTGCTCATATGATTTGCACTGTTGCTGGGCAATGGGATGACACAATGGGATGTGTGTAGATCTTGTGGAGAAGTGCTTCACCCACCATAAAAAACGTGGATGTTCATTCATGCCATGTGAGGGGGAAGCCTTCATTTTGGTCATCTCAGGGGTGCACTTCCAGACATGGAATGAGGAAAGATCAAGGCATGTGGGTCCTGAGTACCACTCCTGGACTGTGTGATGGACAGCCTGGTTGGAAGCCAGAGCACAGTTGCAATCAAGCACTACATGACATGGTCGTTAGGAAACATGCGTTTGTTTAATGCTGAGCTTGATGCCAGACAAGTGATGCCTTCCTCGTTAATAATGTTGCTTTCCCATCCTCAAATAATACCTTTCTTTCTTCTTCTCATTTGCATTAAAATTGCCCAAAACCTGGGCAAGTAGTTGACCATTTCTACTGCAAAGCAACTCATTACAGGCTTTTGGTACCTGAAGTGACTAACATCGTTAGCATCACCCGTGTTGGGTAACGCTGCTCTGTGAGCAGAGAGGAAGAAGATGAGCTTCGCCAGGCGGGAGGAGGGCAGAGCGTGTGAAACCCAGCCAGAACCTCCAGGTTTTGCTGCGGTTACGTTCAGCGGCGACGGGGCCACGCCGGGTGCGGAGGCGGGAGGGTGTGAGCAGCAAGGAGTTAAGCGCAGGGCTGAGCCCGGGCAGGAGAAGCGAAGCGCCGGGGGTTGGTTTGGGGCAGGCAGGGACCGGGGCACAGCGAGGAGCGGGCCCAGCCCCGCGCTCCCTCCTCTCCTCTCCTCTCTCCGCCAGGCTTAGTCAGAGGAATGTGGGTGGGACTCCCTCCTCCCCCGGCGCCTTAAAAACCCGCTCGGACCGACACTCCGACGCAGGCTCCTGTCCCGGCGCGGGGTCCCCGCCGGGCCCCTTCCCCTCCCGGCTCCGCCGAGCCCCCT
>NW_009953940.1:253427-262383 GCF_000747805.2 Chaetura pelagica
GCACCCCCGCTCTGCCACCGGTTGCAGCGAGCGGGTGGCTGGCAAGCAGCGGGTGAGGCTGGTGCTCGGGAATGGTCACCCCACCGCTGTGGTGGAGCTGCTGCCTTCTGGGATGGGCTTTCCCTGGAAGAACCGGTACAGGTGCTGTTCCGGGGCTTCCACTGGCAAAGAAACACAGGTCCAGGCTGCTTCAGAGTGAGTTTTTTTTTTCTATCAGAACGACACTGAGATGCCAGGGAAGTTTGTGTTGGGTTTTTTAGAGTTTGCTTTCAGTGATCCGCAGGCTGGGACGTCCTGGCAGCCTGGCCCCCCACTGGCCAGTTCTCCCTTTCCACGCCAGCAGTCTCACTGGTGTCCTATGCAGAGCCACATCTGAGTGACAGCAAAGCTGCCTTCCACCAGCCATCTGGAGGGACAGAGAACCTTATTTTAACCCTGCCTGCTCAAGGGAACTTGGATATTCAGGTGCTTCCCGACCTGCAGATTAAAATTACTTGATGTGGGTTTGCAGATGGAAGAAATGCTGTTTCCTGAACATACTTCTCTATTGCACTGGTGGCTAAATCACCTCTCTTTTAACTTGCTGAGGTGCTTTTATGTCTGGCATTTGTGAGCTTAATAGTCTTACCACAAACTCCCGGTTTCTGGGGTTTTGGGGGAATGTTTGGGGATTTTTTTGCTAGAACATGTGGGCCTGATGACATCTGCTTTTCCCTCAAACAAAATATTTATGGACAAATAAGCAGACCCACCGTAAGATCCTGGATGAGGGTACTTCAGGGACTGGGAAGCTGGAAGGGTGTGTGTTTCAGCCAGGAGAGCGGGGACTGGTGCCCCGAACCGTTCCCCTGTCTCTTGCCTCCTGAGCATGGTAAACTGATTTCCAGAAGCTTTCCATTGCAACACTCCTGCACAAATGGCATCTTGAATATACTGCAGGAGTGGTGGCTTCATTTCTCAACCAGGTGACAACTGCAGGTCTTACTGTAGGTGGAAGAAATCTGTCTAGTGTGACAAAAATACTCATCTCACCCATAAGACAGAGAAGAAGCAGCCAGTGCCGTGGAGTTCCTGAAATTTGCACTGCACAGGAAAGAAGTACTAGTACAGTAGAGCTGGTGAATGTACTTTTTCCTGTAGTGACATTGCTTCTCAAAACCCTCAGGACTGATGGGCATGTGTTTTGTGTCAGTTCTGAGATCTGTGGGGCAAAAGCAACTTTCTGCAGGTTTTTTCTACTTAACAAGGTGCCCCAGAGCAGCTTGACTTTGCTTAGTTACGCCTTGGCTTATTTAAACCAAAATTATTTAAATCCTTGGCTTATTCAGACAAACTTTACTTTGCCTCTTCTCTAATTTTCATTACATCAATACCACTGTCTACTCAAATATTTCTACTTCAGATTTACATCTAGAGACAGGACATAACATAGGAGTTCAGGTTTGATTTATTTTGTTTCCTTTTCTCTATGCTAATGCAATTAGGCTCAAAATAGGTGAGGGCATTTAAAAGGGAAAAATGTCTAGCAGGCATTTACAGCACTGCTGCAGGAAAGGAAAAGTTAATTAATTGAGATGCATAACTTGTGTTTTGCATACAATAACTACTATGCACTTAACATACTGTGCCTCTCCTGATGAAATGAAAACTTCAGAGTGGATTCCCATTAACAGAAGCTCCATTAGACAGTTTCTTGATTGAGCCATGGCATGTGTGCTGGGAAGAGGAAGAGAAAAAGCAGGCGAGTCACTTATGTTAAATGGGGGGAAAGGAGGCAGATACAGACAAAGATTTGCAAATAGGAATGTCTCCTAAACGGCATTGCTTCTTAATGCACATTTGCAAATGCCACATGAGAGGGGAGCAAGCAGAAAGGGAAAAGGAGTGGGATGTCATTTGGTAAAAAGGAGAGGAAGGATTTTGTTTAGAGCTTTGTACTGGTTTGCGTCTGGGGAGTACCTGGCTGGCAGCGTCTGTGTTATCAACATGTTGCAACGCAGGGCTGCGGTGCTGCACTGCAATATGACTCAAGATGACTTAGGCTGGACCTTTGCAAGATTAAACTGTTGATTGTGTGTTTAAAACTTATCAGGAAGCCATCAGATATGACAAGGATTGTTTGCAATGTGGTTATTTGGGAGAGGGTGGTTGTCTTTATAGCGATGAGGCTGTGAGTTCAGGAGCAGTACTTGTGGGTGGCTGTGTTCTCCTGGGAACGGCTGTTCCCAGCGACCTTGCTTTGAATTGTCACTTTAAAATGTAGGCGTGTATGTATGCAGTAAAGGTGATCCCATGGAGGTTAACCCTTTCTTATATTCCTAAGAGCCAGTTGGTATTCATTAAGTACAACTAGCAGCCGACCTAGAAAAAGGGAAGCATTCATCTGGATCCTTGGTGAGTGCCAAGGGAAAAAAAAAAAAAAAAAAAAAGGAGAAAAAAAAAAAAAGGTGGAACCTAGAAGTAGGAGTGCAAGCTTTGTGAATCATGTTTCACCGCGGCTGTGCCACTGTACCTGTGTCCCTAGAGGCATGGACTTTGATACCACAGATTACTGGTGAAGCTGAATGCATGTGTCAACTTCACTGAGGGGCCAGGTAAATAAAGGAGTAATGTTACAGGTACACTTATCTTTTCAGTCTGCCTCTTTTCAGGCATGCTTCTCTCTGCTTTACAATGCCAGGATGTTTTAGAGACAAACTAAATTAGTTTATAGTGTCAACCCGAGAGCAGGCACTCGGAAAATGCTAACAGAAGAGGTGCAGCAGTTAGTGTTCCAGTCTATACCCAGAGAAGATCTACTTAAAGTCCTCAGTAAAAGATCCCACCAAGCAGGCAAGGCTGGCATCCCTGCCAGTGGGCTTTGCTGGCCCCTGGGCAGGCACACTTCCACTGCTAGCAATCCAGAGGCATGAAAAGTTAGAAATTTATAATTTATATATTGGAAATTTATAATTTTATAATCAGCCTCTCCTGAGCTCACAGCAGAGCAAAGTGGCTGAAGCCCAGTTTGTATCAGTGGACTTCTATTTAATAGTTTGATAGTATAGCAATTGTTTTTCCTGCACTCCAAAAACCAGAACAGTGCTGTGATTCCCAATATTAATTCCTAACCAGCCCTCCCAGCAAACCTTTGATTCTGGGCTGTCCCGTGCCCTTTACCAGTCGTGCTGCCATGGAAGTTGGCACATTATGTGAGCAAGAAAATATTGTCAGTGCTGTCTTGCTTGCAGTCCACTACTTCATTGTTTCATCAACAAAGGCAGGTATTTTTGGGCATTCTATGTAGTGGGGTTTCACGGTCAAACAAGAATTGCTACTGCCGTTTATATACAGAAAAACATTATAACTGTGTATAATGTGTAAAAATGCACCTCATCTACACATGTTATGGTAAAAACTTCTTCCATAAGATTCAAGTTATTCACAAGCTAATAAACTAGCTTCTGGTTTTGTAAATAAGTGAACAAAGACGAGAAAGGCTTGTTACTTCAAATCCTGTAGCAGTTCATCTTCCTAACAGACTATTTTCCCAGGCCTTTTATTATTTTCTTAAGAGAAATCTAGATTTAAATATTCTACCCTGTAGTGCTTCCATCTTCCCCCAGTTGAGGCTGAGACATGGCCAAACACAATCAGGAAATACACCTAAAGCTAAGGCTCAGCTGCTTAAGAAAAAAAAAAATAAATCATCATAGTATTCATGCTCATCATTAAATAATCCTGACCTCTCCTAGTTATTTGCATGATAACATTTGTAGCTTACTTCCTTTCCATAGTAATCATTAATCAAGCTATATAATAAAGCTCTTAATCCTTTCTAATAATATAGATCTTCAGCCCCCAAACAGTTGGAGTTTAATGTTCTTTCAACACCACATAATTGATAAATACTTCCCTGCTGATTAGATGCAAAGAACTTGACTCTGCTTTGAGGCAAAGCTAACCTGGGGAACGCCACTACCTCCAGATGTTCAGCTCTCCTATTCTTCTGCTCTCCTGTTTATGCAGCCCCAAAATACTGAGGTGTTGTTTGATTTAATAAACAAACATCCGGTTTTGCTTATTTGGAGCAAGAAATACCCTGCCAAATGAAGGGACCTGAGAATTTTCTATTTTTATGGAAAATTTATATTCTGGCTAAATGTCTCATGATTACAAGGTACTTCTGAGCACAAACCAGCTAGAAACTTGGGCTGATCTGTCTGTCTCTGAGCATGAGCAGGTATCTCCAGCTCTTAAGGCAGCAGAAGGAGTGGAAATCTGCACCTCAAATGAAGGGACCTGAGAATTTTCTATTTTTATGGAAAATTTATATTCTGGCTAAATGTCTCATGATTACAAGGTACTTCTGAGCACAAACCAGCTAGAAACTTGGGCTGATCTGTCTGTCTCTGAGCATGAGCAGGTATCTCCAGCTCTTAAGGCAGCAGAAGGAGTGGAAATCTGCACCGGGCAGCCAGGAGCTGGAGGTGCAGGATCTTGCAGACCAGACAGAGCTGAGTGCCTTTGGGGGTCAGGCAGCTTTCGGGAGCATCTGGGAGGAGAAGAAGCTGGGAAAGCCTGACTTGATAGGTCTGGGGATGAGGGGAATCCCTCATGAAGAAGTATCAGTTTCAGTCAGAGCCCTGCAGCAGCCCCTCCACTGAAAGCTCTCCCTGTTGGTGGGGGTAGCAACAGTTTGTGGGGGAAAGGAGCATGCCAGGGCTGCACCCTATGGCTCAGTAAGGGCGCTGCCTTCCACCCCACCCTCTTCTGTCATTCACTTAAAGGACTTACAGTAAATTGTTGAGGTTTTTCTTATATTCTGTATATATTCAAGTACAGAGCTTTTTGCTGCTCTTCTGTGACTCCCACCGGTTCTCATGTAGCACGGTGGTCATTCCATGGCTGTGTCTAGTCTGGCCCACAGCAGACATATCCAGTGCTGTGACCAGCACTGTGACTCAGTCATATCAGGTCTTACCAGTATCAGCCCACTGATACTGGAGCCCACTGTTGCTGGAGAATATAATCCAGCAGGAGAAGAAGAGGAAGGTGTGGTGTCACCAGCACCAAGCTCTGTCACATGTGAGCACAAAACCCACTGAATTACATAATGGTGGTATCTACTACTGCCCTATTTCTGAAAACCTCAAACAAAGCTGGGCTTGGTATTAATCTTCCTGACAAAAACATCTCCTACAGCTATATGTGTTGTCATTTTCATATCGCCAGAGACAAGAAAATAAATCACTGTGAGCAGAGCCAGGGCTGACCTGTATCCAAAAGCTTGTTACACTTGTAAGCACAGAGGATATGAAAATATCAGAGAGCAATGGGAGCTTCAGACCCTTATCTCTTCCAGTCATGTTAGTGTTGCACCAAACCTCCAGGTGCCTAACACTAATTTGTGTTTTGTGTTTGCAACCTAAATTTTAGCAAGCAGATGCCAGACTTAGCTTCTTACAGTGTGCTGGCATCTGTAATGCATCTGAAAGGGAATGTGCTTTGATAACTAAATGTTCCTTCTTGCTGTGCTTTTTTCCTTAGTAGGGGAAATACCAATAAATAGTGTTCCTAGGTCGTTTAGTCTGAATCACGTTTCCTGGGCTGGCTGTGTGTAATGGTTAAATATACCTTTAAATTAGTTATCCCTAAATAAATCCTACTCTGGAGACAATAACCAGTACCTGCCTTAGGTACGTCAGAGAATATTTTGTATGAAAAGATTTTATCAAACCACTGTAGCTTTAATCTCCAGACATTCATTAGGTGTCGTCCCTCCCTCCTCACCCTGCAGCACTCTCTTAGAGAAGGGGTATGAAACATGCAAAACTGGCTGAAGCAGAACAGTTTATGCAGCCCCAAATTACTGAGGTGTTGTTTGATTTAATAAACAAACATCCGGTTTTGCTTATTTGGAGCAAGAAATACCCTGCCAAATGAAGGGACCTGAGAATTTTCTATTTTTATGGAAAATTTATATTCTGGCTAAATGTCTCATGATTACAAGGTACTTCTGAGCACAAACCAGCTAGAAACTTGGGCTGATCTGTCTGTCTCTGAGCATGAGCAGGTATCTCCAGCTCTTAAGGCAGCAGAAGGAGTGGAAATCTGCACCTCTCCCCTCCAGGCAGCCAGGAGCTGGAGGTGCAGGATCTTGCAGACCAGACAGAGCTGAGTGCCTTTGGGGGTCAGGCAGCTTTCGGGAGCATCTGGGAGGAGAAGGAGCTGGGAAAGCCTGACTTGATAGGTCTGGGGATGAGGGGAATCCCTCATGAAGAAGTATCAGTTTCAGTCAGAGCCCTGCAGCAGCCCCTCCACTGAAAGCTCTCCCTGTTGGTGGGGGTAGCAACAGTTTGTGGGGGAAAGGAGCATGCCAGGGCTGCACCCTATGGCTCAGTAAGGGCGCTGCCTTCCACCCCACCCTCTTCTGTCATTCACTTAAAGGACTTACAGTAAATTGTTGAGGTTTTTCTTATATTCTGTATATATTCAAGTACAGAGCTTTTTGCTGCTCTTCTGTGACTCCCACCGGTTCTCATGTAGCACGGTGGTCATTCCATGGCTGTGTCTAGTCTGGCCCACAGCAGACATATCCAGTGCTGTGACCAGCACTGTGACTCAGTCATATCAGGTCTTACCAGTATCAGCCCACTGATACTGGAGCCCACTGTTGCTGGAGAATATAATCCAGCAGGAGAAGAAGAGGAAGGTGTGGTGTCACCAGCACCAAGCTCTGTCACATGTGAGCACAAAACCCACTGAATTACATAATGGTGGTATCTACTACTGCCCTATTTCTGAAAACCTCAAACAAAGCTGGGCTTGGTATTAATCTTCCTGACAAAAACATCTCCTACAGCTATATGTGTTGTCATTTTCATATCGCCAGAGACAAGAAAATAAATCACTGTGAGCAGAGCCAGGGCTGACCTGTATCCAAAAGCTTGTTACACTTGTAAGCACAGAGGATATGAAAATATCAGAGAGCAATGGGAGCTTCAGACCCTTATCTCTTCCAGTCATGTTAGTGTTGCACCAAACCTCCAGGTGCCTAACACTAATTTGTGTTTTGTGTTTGCAACCTAAATTTTAGCAAGCAGATGCCAGACTTAGCTTCTTACAGTGTGCTGGCATCTGTAATGCATCTGAAAGGGAATGTGCTTTGATAACTAAATGTTCCTTCTTGCTGTGCTTTTTTCCTTAGTAGGGGAAATACCAATAAATAGTGTTCCTAGGTCGTTTAGTCTGAATCACGTTTCCTGGGCTGGCTGTGTGTAATGGTTAAATATACCTTTAAATTAGTTATCCCTAAATAAATCCTACTCTGGAGACAATAACCAGTACCTGCCTTAGGTACGTCAGAGAATATTTTGTATGAAAAGATTTTATCAAACCACTGTAGCTTTAATCTCCAGACATTCATTAGGTGTCGTCCCTCCCTCCTCACCCTGCAGCACTCTCTTAGAGAAGGGGTATGAAACATGCAAAACTGGCTGAAGCAGAACATTTGAAAAGTTTTTGCTTTCTTGAGTAGCTCCGACGAGGGAGATGGGAAAGAAAACCCTTTTCCTTACCCTTTCTATGCCAACATGACTCTCTTCAGGTGACAGTAGTGGTTTCTGGGGGTTTTGGGCTGCAATCTGCTTGTCTGCTGTGTTTCACTTTTGCTATTGTAACGGGGGAAAGAAACCAGTTCAGACTGATCTAATGAAAACAGCTGTAAAACAATGCTTTGCTTTCAGAGAGTAAATTGATGTATGTTGTTAGGGCATCTGGGATAGTTTCATTACATTTTCTGTCTCAAATTACTGGGTTTTCCCCATTTATGCAACTAGTAGAGTAGGTGAGTTAAAGTGGAGGATTTTAACTCCTTAGGAAAACGTTCTTTGTCTTACTGTCTTTTTCCTCTTAGTTTTTGCACAGAAAGAATGGAGGCTACATTGAAAGCAGGGTTTCTCTAGAGTTGCTTCAACTGGGTTAGAACAGGCAGCTCTGATGAAAAAGAGATTTTTTCGAAAATGTTCTGACCTAGATCTTGCTGCTCTCTTTATTCCTATGTCAGAGGGAGCTCAGGATCTGGCCCTACCTCTGTCTGAATGTGTGAAAGTAGAAACCCATGTTACACAGATGTGGGAAGTTAGCTGTGATGACAGCTGACTGGAAAACAAAGCACTAGCCAGTATGGTTTAGCCCATGTGGGCAGGATACCTCCAGGGCAGGAACACCTTTGCTTGTTGTGGTTTGCATTGGGCTCACCTGAACTCCTGCTTGGTTTCTGAAGAAGACAGGGTCAGGCTGTAATAAGGGCCTTTGCAGATACCTGTGTTACTGTGGAAGGGGGCCTGCAGGGGATTGCCACCTGTTTTTCTGGGAGGTTTTCTTACCTTTGTTGCCTTGGCCCCAGACTGTGATGGGTGAGTTCTGAGTGTTGGTGCTGCTCTGCTGGCACAAGGCCACTTGCTTCATGCCTGAGCCTCTCCAGCCTCCGGTTGCTTGATCCTAAGAATCTGCACCACCCTGTTCCATCAAATTAATGATTCCACTTGACCTCACATTCTGCAGTTTCTTCTCCACTTGCTACATTTTAGCTGTTTCTAATTTTTTCAGCTGTGAACAGATAGTTATCTTTAAGAGCTTTCTCTTTGTCACCTCTCACTTAAGCTGCTCCAAGTTTTTGTGGGGGTTTTTTTGGTCATACTAATTTTGTTCCCTGTGAATTATTCTTATCATAAACAGGCAAGAAGCTGTATGCTGACAGCACTGGTATTTCCCAGCAGTTTTCTCCTGTGGTGGTACCTTTTTGTTTGCTCTCATACTTCCCTAAGCATGGAAGTAGCTTTGTAAACTTGCATGTCAAACAGGAACGGTAACAATGAAGTACATTCTCAGTGGTTGTGTGCCCTGTCCACTCAGAGGTGTGTGGGTCTCTTACAGATTCAGAGTTTGGAGGCATTGTCTCCATTACTGTGCA
>NW_009953940.1:262416-283491 GCF_000747805.2 Chaetura pelagica
TGCTCTCCAGCTGCGTGCTTTGGAGCCATCCAGTATTGCTTTGACAATTGCTTTGCTTCTTACAGTAAAGGATTTCAACCAACTGTGATTAAAAGAAACCAAAGATCTGCAATGACCTGCAATGGCCTTCAGTTCAGTGGGCTGCTGTATGTAACATCTTTCTTTGTTTCTTCTCAAGGATGGGGGCGAGCAGCAGCTGCCACGTACCTTGTTGGCTTTGTGATCCTGGTCATCTGCTTTGCCCTCGCAGTCATCGCCTTCTCCATCGAGATACTGCGCTTCAACTTTGTGCGAGGAATCGGAGGCTTGCTCTTCGTTGTTGGTAAGGCTGGGCACACAGACAGGGTTGTCTCAGGTGTAAAACAGGCCTCAGCAGAAAAACACGCTAGATGGAGCCTCCCTTACGAAAGAGCTGCCTGGGTCTGGTTTATGACTCATTTTCATGGGGAATGAGGGAAGGCTGATTTACACTCTGAGGGGATGATGGTTAGGGAAGCTCCAGTGGCCTTTGTCAGGTAGCACTTTCCCAAAAGCAGTGCACGGGGACACTGAACACCTTTGTCCCTGGGTGTCACATGCTAAGACTTAGGAGCTGAGAGCCCCGGGTGCTTCCTGCTTTCCCAAGGGGAGGAGGAGCGACAGGGCTGTGGTACAAATGGAGGTAACCGGCTCCTCAGGGATCCCAGTGGCTGTGGGACAGGGCTGGTCCTGGCATGCAGGTGAGTGCCTTGGCAACCTGGCGGTGTCAGCATATTTGCTGCAGCCAGGTAGGCGTGGGGATCTGCCTTGGCCAGGAGTCACGTACCTCTGTAAGAATGCAGATTTGACTGTAGGACGACAGGTAATCCTTACAGATCTTAAAAGGACATACAGTTATCTCCAGGCACTTTTTTCTTTTTTTTTTTTTTTTGGAGATGAGATGTCATTCGTTGTCATTTACTCTTTCTTTCTCTCTCTAGCTGCATTCCAGATCATAGGCTTGGTCATCTACCCAGTGAAATTCACAGAAGAAATTCCACTGACAGGAGATAACATGTTCAGCTGGGCCTATGGCTTTGGCTGGGCCAGCACTGTTGTTGTAATAGGTTGTGCTTTCTTCTTCTGCTGCCTCCCCAACTGGGAAGATGAAGTCCTGGGAAACATCAAGCCTACCTATTACTACTCCTCCCCCGAGAGAGCACCATACTTAAATTGAAAGATTAAATCCAACTACAATCAACTCCCAAAACAACAGAGAAGCACCTCTGCTTGTAAATTTGGTGTGACTATAGGAGTCTGAAAAAAAACGCCTTATTTTTTCAGAGTATTCTCTAGTAACCCTGGCCATAAATTTGTAAAAACATTGGCATTTGTAAGCAAATAGCCTTTAGCTAAAGTATTATTTATGTATTCTGAAGTCGATTCTGTTTGGCCTTACACTCCCAACTAATTGAGTCATCCTTATTTTATTCAAACATTTGCTTATGAATAAAGATGTAGAAGTGTAGAAAGGAAGAGGAGAGATCTTAAACAACCCATTAGAGGGACCTGCAAGTTACTTTGTTTTCACTTCTGGCATGTCATTCGTTGTCATTTACTCTTTCTTTCTCTCTCTAGCTGCATTCCAGATCATAGGCTTGGTCATCTACCCAGTGAAATTCACAGAAGAAATTCCACTGACAGGAGATAACATGTTCAGCTGGGCCTATGGCTTTGGCTGGGCCAGCACTGTTGTTGTAATAGGTTGTGCTTTCTTCTTCTGCTGCCTCCCCAACTGGGAAGATGAAGTCCTGGGAAACATCAAGCCTACCTATTACTACTCCTCCCCCGAGAGAGCACCATACTTAAATTGAAAGATTAAATCCAACTACAATCAACTCCCAAAACAACAGAGAAGCACCTCTGCTTGTAAATTTGGTGTGACTATAGGAGTCTGAAAAAAAACGCCTTATTTTTTCAGAGTATTCTCTAGTAACCCTGGCCATAAATTTGTAAAAACATTGGCATTTGTAAGCAAATAGCCTTTAGCTAAAGTATTATTTATGTATTCTGAAGTCGATTCTGTTTGGCCTTACACTCCCAACTAATTGAGTCATCCTTATTTTATTCAAACATTTGCTTATGAATAAAGATGTAGAAGTGTAGAAAGGAAGAGGAGAGATCTTAAACAACCCATTAGAGGGACCTGCAAGTTACTTTGTTTTCACTTCTGGCAAAATTGCCTTAAATGGAACTAGAGCAAAAACAGCCTTCCACAGAATGCTTTTTCTTCCACCAGTCAGTCCCAAGGAAGGAATTTCCCTGAGACTATCGCAGACACCTGCTGCCTCTTCTCATTCCTGTTACTGGACTATTATTCACTATTTGCTATTTGAATTTAGGAGGAAAATAAAATTACAATTTATTTTCCACCAATTGGTGCTGTTGGATGGAGTTCTCTAAAGCACAAGAGCTGGTGTGTGGCTCATGCAGCACTTATCAGTGTGTTTGTGGCCACTGCAGGACTTGTGATGGACCTACATATAATGTAATACACATCGTCACAAAGGGAATCAATAAACTTTCAGATATTGAACTAGATACATTTTTACATGGTATTTGAGGAATGCTGATTTGGAAAATACCTTTGAGTAGAAATGTACACTGTTCTTCACGTCTGCCTTTTTAAAACTGCAGTGTTTTAATTATCAGCCACGGTTTGGAGGGAAATCTTAGCTTGAGGTGTTAAGAGCCTCCAGAAGTTTCAAAAGCCCACTGTAGGTACTCCAGAGTTTAGTAAACTCGGGGATGCTTTGTGAGTCACTAGGACTAACATGTAAAAATAGAAAAGCAGTTCCCTGAGAAATTCATGTATGCAAACTTCATACAGACACCTGTCTGGGGGAGTAACCTGGCTGGCTCCTAGCTTCTGTTTCTGGAGCCAGCAATTCCAAATAAGTATTCCATCAAGGCAGAGCTGTGTCTGTGTTGGTCATGGACCTGCAGCAGCTTACAGCAGGTATGATTATGAGCTATAATATTTGTCAGAGCTTTCTTCAGTTGGGGAAGAAGAAGGAAGAGGCTCATTTGTGGAGTTCCCCAGCTATGGGGGAATTATCTCTAGCAGAGGTAGATTTCTGAGGGGACTGCAGGTAAGGTGGAATACAAATGCTTAATGTTACTGTTTGTAATGAGCAGATGGGGACTTATTTCTTAGTATTGTCAACACAGTACTTGGGAGAGGGTGTGTGGCTGTATGTATGCATCCAGATGAACAAAACTTCCAAAGCATTAACCAGCACACTATAAAACTGAAGTAATTAGAACTGCCCGATAATTCTTGTATTATATATTGTATAGCTTTCTGTTTTGTAACATCTTTTAAAATTTGGTAATTCTGTTATTGCATGTAATCCTGTTTTAGAAGGGCCAGGTGACTTCTCAAGGTCCCTTCCAGGCCTGTATTTTTAACTTTTCAGAGTGTAAACACCCGCAGGTGTTTACAAGCTCAGTCATGGTGTATACAATCAACTGTGTTTATGATTCTTGATGAAAAAGAGAATATTGTGACAAACGTGCCGTTTTGTTTTGTTTTGTTTTCTGTACAATGCTGGCTGGTGTGGAATATTGTGTAGTCTTCTCTGTATCAAGAGGGATGTTAGTACCTAACTTTCCAGTCAATTTAAAACACAACAGAGAATCCCAAGTCTGGAAAATCCTTTCACAGCTAAAGCTGAGAGGGAGAAAAGATGTAAGAAAATGGACACCCTTCCTAATGAGAGGGAGGATGATATTGTAATAGGGTTTAGCATAACTTAAAGTCTTTTGTATGTTTTTTTTAATAAATATTGTCCTAAGTTGTCAAAGAAGCACAAATGTAAAATAAACTTGGCTCTGAATATACTGGGAGGGGTGGAAGCATAACCAGCATGTTGCACAATTATGATGTTCAGGAGAAAGCTATTGCAAGCAGTCATTAATTCCTCTCAAGTGATACTAATGTATGTGGCACTCCTTTCAAATGTGGTGACAATTAAAACTTATAACTGATGGTTGTAGAAACTTGGTGGTGTTTGTGGTCCACAGATTCATTTAATAAACTCAAGAAAACAGCCATTCCTTACTTCTTCTAACAGGAGTATCAGTATCCATGAAGTATCAGGTTAATGAAATTAAGTTAAAGACCTCATCTGTCCAGGAGGCAACAATTTCATTTTCCAGTCAAATAAGCTTGGGTGTTCACTGCAAAACATGGCTGTGCACTTTCCTCAGAAGCACCAGACATAGAAAACCCTTTGCTAAGCCAAAACCTCATAAATCCATCACACCTTGAGGGAGAACCCTAAGTGGTTTAAGCAGATCATGGTCTACAGAAGGTCTCAGATGTGGGAAGCCTGTTCTTTTTTCTCAAAACTAAGCAAATGGCTTCCATGTACTGATAAAGAAATTTAAATATGGAGGAAAAGATTAAGTACTCGTGTGCTGTTTTCAGTGGAGGACTGCATTTCTGCTGTGATTCGAAGCCTTCCCATTCCTAACCTCAGATTATGCATGGCCCATGTATAGCCCTGTGCTGGTGGCATTCGACATCCTGAGCAACTCTTTCTTCCTCTGTGTTTTTACACAGAACAAATCTGTTGGCCACTACTGTCTTAGCCTGCAGCTTCTGGTTTCTGGAAAGACAAGTTCACCATCATGATTTTTTTTAGTTGTCCTCTTCTTAGGACATGGGTTTCTTTTGGGTTTTGTTTTTTTGTCACCCTCCTTTAATTAACTCTTAATTTTAAATGCATAATGAGGGAAAATATTTTTGTTCCTTTTAGATTTTCCTAAATGCTTTAAAGATAATTGGCAGGTTTGTATAAGGCCCATTTTTTTTGACATGGAGAATGTTTGTACTCTTGTTTACCTACCAGTCTGTATTCAGCTGCAGCCTAATTCTGTGCTTGCCAAAATTCCCTGAACAACTCTTGTGAGCTTCAGGGTAGCTCATTCTAACCAAACCCTGGAGAGAAGAGAGCAGTTTGGAGGAATCTGAGCACACTTCACTCTCCTCTCGGGGGAAGTTATGAGCAATCAAAAACGTGTATGACTGGGTGCTAGGAAAGGCTAAATGACCTGAAGGGGATGAGTAATGATTAAATCTTATGGATATGGGAGGCAGCAGCCAAATCCCACTGAGATTTCATATTTTTAGTTAATGTAACAAGTGACTCATTTTAAGACAATTCTTTGGCAAGGCAGAATTCTTAACAAGCATTCACCTGACCTTTACATCCTGCACCTAAGGACTTTTGGACCTAGAATACATTTATAAATCACGTAACAGAGCATTCAAGGTAATTTTTTTTGGGGGGGGGGAGGTTTGTTACAGTGCACTAGGGAAACAAAATCACCCACAAACTAAATGGGAAGGCTACACACACACACAAAGAGTTGCTGAGATCATTGAGCACTTATTGATGATGGACCAAGTATGTCCATCAGTAAACTAAAACACTTTAGGAGATACACAAGAGCCAAGTGAGCCGAGGTACTGGTCCCACAACACAGAGCAGCAGAGGTTACTGGCAATAGAGAAGAGCACCCTGAAAAATCAGGAGGTTTAGTGCTAGTGGGTGAAGCTTCACAGGTTTTAGAACAAACTTAGGAGATAATATTCACAACCAGAATAAAGCCTGATGAAATCAGGAGGATATGCTTGCCAAAAGTAGGGATGCTGAGTTGTTGAATGTTATTCCTGTAACAAGTACATGCACTAGTGAAATCCATCTGCAAAGAGTCCCACTGTTAGCATCACTGCACAGGTGCTGCAGTTTATCTGTGTAGAGCCCAATGACCAAGAATGTGGCAGTTTTGCTGTGCATGAGCAGCACATCTATCTGATAGGTATGATGCATCCACAGCCCAGGTCTGCACTGGTACAATAACGAAGCCTTTTGTCAGAGCCTTCCTGGCATCTAAAAGTGTGGGTCAAGCTACTCCAGCTATGGAACTCAACATCCAGAAATTCCAGGCAAAAAGTCAATTGACTCAAATTGTGCCCCTATGAAACTGTTGGGAATTGTCAGAATAATCCAAAGGGGTTTTTTCTATGATGACCTTTGAATATCCAAATTTTATAAACTGAATTTATAATAAATACTGTAGTGGAAAACATCCAGGCTTATCTAGAGCTTTATAATACAACTATTGCAACTATAAATAATATTAAAATTAAAATATTAAAATGTATTGTAAGCAATATTGTAATTATAATGTAAATAATAAAGATAAATGTTTCCTTGCATTATATTGCTCGTGGATATGTCTTTGCAGGATTGGATAATGTTTACTAGAAGGATTGGTATGATTGTTGCTTTTTATTTATTTATGGAATCCTGGGCAACAAATACTATTTTCCACAGGGATCTTTGTGAATATGGTAATATTTTATAAGTATTAAAAATTGCTACGTGTCAAGAGCTCATTGTGAAAAAAGTATTTAGATGAATCATGATACTTGAATATTAATTTATGTTCTGATTCACCACAGAAAGTCAAAACAACTTGCAAAACAAAACTTGGGAAGATCATAACTGTCATTTTGTATCAAGACAATAGGAAAAGTTGAAAATGTTGGTAGGAAATCACAGTTTTCATTTCAGCCCAATTCCTTAGCAAGCAATTGAAACTGAAGCAGTGATTTCCATACCACATTTTGGTTTCAGCAAAACCCTACTTCTGGCCAGAGAATCTCAAAGTGAAAATTCAGGGCCGAAACTCTTAAAAGATATGCTTGGTATGCACGTCTTATCTGTAAATCTCAAAGTGCTCAGAGAAGTAGCTGGTGCTGTTCCCAGCTGACCCATGAGGCACAGTAAAGGAAAGCAATTTCTTCTTACAGAGAAATGTAAGCAGCAAAGGTGTGGCACCTGGGAGCCACCTACATCAGGCTGATTTTATTCCTCTCCTAAGGCAGCTGAGCTGGATGTTTTAAAAGGACTTACTGTTAGCATCCAGTACAATGGGACAACTAGTTAATTAGCCTAGATAGGCCACAGAGAAGTTGTGGGGCCCAAAGTAAGCAGCTTACTTAAAATGATCCTGGGTGCAGAATGGGGCTGCCCTCTACCAATCTAACATCTTATACAACATTTCACAGAAAGCCTGGATGCAACATGCTTCATACATGCCCACCAGAGATCCTGCACTCCTGACAGCCACCGAGGAAGATAAAGACCACCACAATGGTTACAAGTAACCAGAAGTCCTCTCAGCTGGTAGCAGCATAGTGGATTTACAGGACACCCTCATGTCAGTCGTTAGCCTGGGGGGGTTGGCTGAATTTGTCAAACTTCTGCAGAGTATCTGTAAGAAATAACTGGGGCTTAAGCCTTGGTCCAGGGTAGAGCCCACCCTGAAGAAACTGTGATTTTAGCAAAAACTAGCTGAAAATTAAATCCATGCTCAGGCACACAGAGATTTCTGTGCTTTCCTAGTCTTGTGTTTCCTAATGCAACCTTGAAATGATCACAGAAAGAGCAAACCTGGATGCAGTCTCATGTTTGCCACTCAGCTGTTAAAACCTGCTCTTGTGAGAATCTTCTGGTTTTGCACGTGTAACCTCACCAAGGAAAGAAAGAAACTGCATTTTAAGGCCAAATGTTTGTCTCGTCCGGGCAGGCCTGATTTACTGGTAAGAGTCAGCAAGTGCTGCAGCATGTTGGGCAAGCTTTGGAGGTCCAACAGCAAGCCAGTTGTGGACGGCTCTTGCTAAAAGTCTTAACAAGACCCTGTGGAAATTCTCCTCCAAGCTCAGTGGCCAAAGAACAGAGGAGCTCTCAAACCTCTGCAGAGCTTTCCTGTGCTGTGTGAGGCAGCCAAAGGCCTTCCCAGCCAGGCAGCTGCAGGACTAAGCACCAACCACTGCCAGGGCACCACAGGCATCACAGATGAGCTTCAGTGTCCAGACACTGTGGGAGGGTCCCTCAGAAAGTCCTGGTGTGTAGGAAACTACAAGATCTACAACATGAGGGTGCTGATTGATGAGAAGCTCAACATAAGTGCTTGCAGCCCAGAAAGCCAACCATGTCCTGGGCTGCTCCAAAAGAAGCATGACCAGCAGGTCAAGGGAGGTGATTCTCCCCTTTCACTCTGCTCCAGTGAGACCCCACCCAGGGTACTGTGTCCAATTCTGGAGCCCGCAACACAAGAAGGACATGGAGCTGTTGGAGTGAGTCTAGAAGAGGGCCATGGAGATGATCAGAGGGCTGGAGCACCTTTGCTAGGGAGACAGGCTGAAAGAACTGGGGCTGTTCAACCTGAAGAAGATAAGGCTCCAGGGAGACCTTATGGCAGCCATCCAGTGCCTGAAGGAGACTACAGGAAAGTTGGGGAGGGACTTTTTTCAAGGGCATGTAGTGATAGAACACTATGGGGGAATTGCTTTAAACTGGAAGACAGGAGATTTAGATTAGGCATTAGGAATAAATTATTTATTATGAAGATGGTGAAGACACTGGCACGGGCTGACCAGAGGAATTGTGGATGTCCCATCCCCAGAAGTATTCAATGACAGGTTGGATGGAGCTTTGAGCAAACTGGCCTAGTGGGAAGTGTCCCTGCCCATGCACAGGTTGTGGAACTAGATGATCTTAATGTCCCTTCCAATCCAAAGCACTCCATGATTCTATGATCTCAACTGGGTTCAATTTTTTAGGAGGGTGTTCTTTTGCAATGAAGACAAGTCAGGTCCCATTTAAAATGCATTTCCAGTATCCTAATTAAAGCAAAGGAATTGCAGCTGGGTTACCCTGTGAACACTTTTAGTGTCTAAAGGTATTTTTCTACACATGCTTACTATGAATTAAATATTAGTCATACTGAGAACACTTAGTGTCCAGGCGATGCAGGGTCCAGAGAGTAACCAGAAGGTACAATTTAGCCTGACTAGGATTTGGCTGACTAAGTTGCATCCCATTTTAAGCTGTAGTTATAAAAATATCTCCAGGGCAATATTCCAGTTGCAAGGCAAGATGCAGGCCTATCCAAAAGAAAAGAGAAAATGGCAGATTGGCATTATCAGGAACAAAGCACCTACGGTTGTGAATGGATTAATGAGAATAATGATAGTAATAAGATTTGTGGTAGCTCATGCAGAAATATTCTCTGTTATTCAGAGTAACTTGTCAGATTTAAGATAGCACACGAGACAACAGGTCACAAAATAATCCTAGCAAAGCTTTTAAAAAACAAACTGTGTAACTGTGAATGTTAGAGAATCCAATGTGTTTGTGCAGAACATGCACCACAGCTACTCAGCCCACGTCAAAGTAATTGTTCATCTAGATCAGCTGACCAGGCTGGCAGGCTAAAGCTGGATGAAAATGTGCTGCCAATCATTTGTGGGCTTCTCCTTCCACTAAGAAAACTGTTTGTGCCCTGCCTGAAAAGAGCATGTTTTTATTTTTAGCTCTAATGCCACAGAACTGTTTGTTTTACCCATACCCTACTGCTTACTTGATGAATTCCAGTAGCAATGAAGATTCATTAGGAGTATTTTCAGAGGTAGAAAGTGAACTACAGTCTAAAATTTTAAACATTGATAATATATCTTCATTTTCAACAGATGATGTTGGTGTTAACTACCCACAGACAGTGGAAAAGAGAAATCATTTGTTTTCATGTAAGCACCCAGCTCATTCACTGTGAAATATAAAACACATTGTGGGTAAATTATCACTTCAAACCACAGCTCCTCAACAAAAGTTTTCAGTCATTTCCAACTGTTTGCCATAGGATTATCAGAATGACACAAAATACTTCATTTTGTCACCTTTGAATACATCTATGTCTCTGCTGTTTCAGGTATCACAAATTACCTTGTGTTGAGTGTGAGGATTGCTGGTAGTTTTGAGTTACTTCAGGATGACAAATAGGGGCAAGATGCAGAGGCACCTGCAATGACTGAACACCACTCATCTTCCCTTCACTGTGTGACAGTGTGTTCTGTGGTATCACCTCACAGATGCTAACGTCGGTGACAAGAGGCATTCATCCACAGGGCAGCTGTAAGAAAAACTGATGAGAAATCCTTCAGTCATAAATGTCTTCCTGAAACTTGGCTGAGCATTCAAAAAGCAGGAAAGAGGATTTTATTCTTCAACAAACACTGGGTCTCAAATACTGGACAGGGCCTGACTTCATACTGGATTTCAGCTACAAAATTGCTTTCACTTACCTTGGCTATTTTTTTCTTGGGGGCGGAGGGGGAAGGCTGATTTTTTAGAAAACTAACTATTCTTGAAGGATTGAAACTTGGCAAGACACTGGATATAGACAGCTGAGTGAGTGCTCAGCTACAGTCTGCTGTCACATGCATGAGATGATTCTGAAGTCATCTTGAAAAAACATAAAATATCAAAATCCAAATCTGTGTTCTTTCCATCTTTTGTAGTTTATTGTGCCCTTTTCTACCTCAGCTGTTGCAACAGAAAGAACATATGTAAACAGACCTGGGCAGCTTTCAGGTACCAGCATATTGCGCTAAGGATGAGCTTTAAAGCACAATTGTTTCGTTAATCATGCATAAAAATTATATATTGCAGTGTTATAGAACTGGTAAATAGTAATTTAAACATTATATTTAGGTTATCAATAACTGAATTTGTGGATAGTACAAATGTGGACTACAAGGGAAGATATATAATATCTTAATAATAAGGAAATGGTGGTTCTTTAATGTGTCCTTTACAAAAAAATACTTGAGGTTGTCCCTTATTTCCAAACTAAAATAGCAGCTGTGGTGTCTTCATAGTTGGTTTTTGCTTCATGTGACACTCAGATTCAAAGGCCAGATCTGTAAAAATGTTTCTTGTTCTAATAGAGGCTTAGACATTAGTAAGAAATTCTTTATAGTGTGAGGGTGGTGAGACACTGGCCCAGGTTTCCCAGAATAGCTGTGGCTGCCCCATCCCTGGCAGTGCTGAAGGTCAGGCTGGATGGGACTTGGAGCAACCTGGTGTAGTGGGAGGTGTCCCTGCCTGTGGCAGGGGGGTTGGAAATAGAGGATCTTTGAGCTCCCTTCCAACCAAAACCATTCTACAGTGCTATGACCTCTCACAAACACAGGGAAACTGGGCTGTGCCCATACCACAGAGGAGCCACCAGCTTGTCAGAGCTGCACCAGCTGGGCAATGCAGCAAAGCAGCTATACTGCTGCTAACCTACCAGGCTAATAACCCTGATTAGGGAATAGGCACACTGTCACATCAGCCCATTCAAATTGCTTTCATGAAGGAGCTACTACCTCTTCATGGTCCTGCAGCTCATTGCTATGGATGTTCCAGCATGGGTCTATACAAGCTCAGCACCTCTTCATGTCCTCCTTGGTAAGCTGCACAAATTCAACATACTTTATTCATTTATTTAGTCCGTTATTGATTTATTAATATTAATTCCCCAAGATGATGTGGAGCTTGCAGTTCTGTATCGATGTCACATTTCTCTGTGAAAGCTGCAATAGAGTACCCTATCTCTGTGGGTAACTGAAGCCTGTACTTGGATGCAGATCCCTCTGACAAAATCCACCATGGAAGCAAAGGCTACTTTGAATTCTTTGTGCTTAACCCTGTGTCACAGAGACCAGCTTCAGTCTGCAAGGGGTGCAGCTGCTTCCAGATGTAAACATGTCCTAGTCCTACTCAAAATACTAGGTTGTAGCATGTGCTAGTTCAAAGGGGAGTGCTGTAAATGTGGCTGTATCACTTCGGAGCTGACAGACAAGGCTCTGCCTGCACTTGACTGGGTGGCCTCTCAGGGCATGGTGAGATGATGGTTCATCTCTACATTGCTCTCACAGCACATTGCAGACAGGCTCTGACAGGCCCTGGGCAGTGCATGTACAGACAGAACCACACGCAAGGAGAGTTTGTGAGGCACAGACAAGTCAAAGCTCAGTGTTTGTTCTCCCACTAACTCTGTACTCAGACCATACTATACTTTTAATGGTACACCTCAATTATTTTCCCCTGCAGCTATGTCCCAGCAGTGGCAGTGACACATTCTTTATTGCCTTAGCTTTATAGCAGCTAGAGGAATTTTTTTTAAAAAATGTAAATAATTAAGTATAATCTTATTTTTAAACGGAGTGCAAGAAAAGCAGCTTTCAACCTCCAGGTGTTAAGTTTCAGAAGCAACCACCCCCTGATGCAAATGGTTCCCTGGCTTGTCTCCTGCATTTGACTGCCATAATGCAAATCCCTTAGGAGATAGAAAGGTGTAAACACAGCTGGAGATGTTCCTGCTGGTGGGGAGTGGCAGGAAAGAAAGCGTTAAATGCCGAGGGTAAACAGAACTCCATTTGTTACTCAGATAAACCCAGCCTGGGAGCTTCTCCCCAGCTCAACTGGTTATTGCTCAGTGGCAGCTCTTACTCATCTGAGTCTAGGTGGAGCTTCCTCCCTCTATCCCTCCCTCCCTGCCTCCCTCTCTGCCCTGTCCCTCCTGATTAAAAAGCTTTTCTCAAACAGGCTGGCAGGCACCAGCACTCGCTCTGCAGGAGCTTCCCACCGCTGAGCCCGTGGCAGAGACGGCCACCCTTGTCCCACCAGCCTCCCCCTGCCCTGGAAGATGGTGAAGTACGGCCTCGACTACACGCGGTGCAGATGGATCCTGCCCCTGCTCCTGGGCATAGGTGTCATCTTTGGGATCATCGCGCTGGCGGGCAGGGGCTGGCTGGAGTCGCAGACCTTGCCCTACGTGCACCAAGCATCGCTATGGGAGAGCTGCACGAGGCCTGGGCAGGGGGGGGACTGGAGCTGCGAGTCCCTCATGAATTACGGTAAGAGCCTGCGAGGGTGGGGGGGACAGGCTGAAGCCATGGGACACATCTCCAAGGTCACCTGCCCTCGGCTCACCTGACTGTGGCGCCTCATGTCCGGCATTTCTATATGAAGTGATGAGCAGCAAGGGTTGCTCTAAATGCACTGAAGTACAGCATCAACGCTTTTGACTAACAGGCTGAAGAAGAAAAATGCCCTCACCCCTATGTAGAAATAAACCTGGTTGGTTTAGATGAGGTACAATGTTCACAACTCCACACAAGGTTATGTACCAGTGCAGAAAATATTCCAGCTTTTAAGGTTTTCTTCCTTTCTTAGAAGAAGCCAGTAACCTCTTCTCACTAATCACTGCTTTCCAAAACTTAACAGCTACTGCTGATCAAATGTCCAAACAGCAAGTTGCGTGGGTAGCCTGGGATTAGCATGATGCACCAGTTCTGAGTGCCAGCAAGGAATGGGGAGGTAAAAATAAAAGATGGTAGGAAGATATTCCCAGAGAGTGTGAAGCTGCAGAATGCTGCCCTGAAACTGCTCGGGCAGGTGGGTCGTGTGAGTCTCCTTGTGATTATGAAAGAAAGCTTTAAAAGATGAAAGGATTTCTTGCTTGCACAGAGTTTTGGTTAAGTATGGTATTAAGCATGTTGACCCAGGTGCAACCTTCAGCTTGAAAAGGTGTGAACCACTGGGTGTGGGAGAATAGGCCAAGAGAAGGATCAGTCTAGATATGTACTGGGTTTTTCTTGGGTTTTGTTTGTTTGTCTTTGTTTTGTGTTTTGTGTTTTTTTTTTCCCTTCCCCCCTATGTATCTTCTACTAGCCACAATCTGAAAAAAAGTTATTGTGCGTGATGGGCTGTTAGCCTGAGCCAAGAGGAAACTTTGGGCATTCTTACAATTTATGCTAATTCAAATTAAAAGGAAGAGCATTTTCTTGAAGGCTCAGAATTTCAGCTGCTCTTCCTGGAAATGAGTGTAAAAACACTCGCAGAAGCAGTCTCAGGGATCATTTATAACAGCTTTTCAAAATTGTTCCTTAAAATTTATAATTTATGGTCAAACTCTATCTTCTATGCACAAAATTCTGCTGTAACAAGTTAATTGTAACAGGCCTCTGTGAGTGTAGGGCTCCAGCACAAGACTGGCTCCATCCAGCATCCTGCATCTGTGTCCTGCCCTCAGAGCTCCAGCGTTAGCTGTGTGACCAGGCATAGATCAAGCCAGTTTGCTGCCTCTGGTACATGGTGCTGGAGTTCCCATGAAAGTGAGACCTCCTCCTGATCTCCAGGTTAGGCAACAGCTGTGTTATGAATGCCAGATTTAACTGGATAGAAAATATTTAGAAGAACATTAGAATGTTTATAATATTTAGAATACAGGATATTTAGAAATTGGAATATTTATAACTTCTCTTGATAATGCAAGAAAAGTTTTGGCTTGCTTCCAAGTCCTGCCAAGTTGTTTGGCATTTCACTTCCTTCCTTATCCTGCCTCATTCTTACATGCTTAAATTCTGCAGTTATATGCCCAGTTTCCCACTGGACAGCATCTACAGCCAAACCAGGGAGGTCATCTTCTATGTCTACTATCCTGCAATGTCAGGGGTTATCATGAATTACATCCAAAAAAAGTCCAGCTCAGACCAGGACACTAACACATTAGGAATGTTGGACTTAGTAGACACATGCAGAATTTTTTCCAGTAGTCAGCTAATGCTTCTGAAGGCATTAGAGACACTGTTCCTGTGCTGCATGACTGCATTATGCTCCCAATGGGCATGCATCTATCATTTAGTAATCTTCAAGATTACTAAATACCCAGAAAACCTAAGCAAATCATCAAAATCCTCCTGGACAAAATTTTCAGATGAGAAAGGAAGGTAAGTCTTGGACAGTGGAGTCATTTAGCCAATGGGAGAATCATAGAATCATAGAATCTTAGGGGCTGGAAGGGACCTCGAGAGATCATCTAGTCCAACCCCCCTGCCAGAGCAGGGTCACCTAGAGTACATCACACAGGAACTCATCCAGGTGGGTTTTGAATGTCTCCAGAGAAGGAGACTCCACAACCTCCCTGGGCAGTCTGTTCCAGTGCTCTGTCACTCTTACAGTAAAAAAATTTTTTCGGATATTCACCTTGAACTTCCTATGCTCCAATTTACACCCATTACCCCTTGTCCTATCACTGGTCATCACTGAGAAAAGCCTAACTCCGTCCCCCTGACACTCACCCCTTACATATTTGTAAACATTGATGAGGTGACCCCTCAGTCTCCTTTTCTCCAAGCTAAAGAGACCCAGCTCCCTCAGCCTTTCCTCATCAGGGAGATGTTCCACTCCCTTAATCATCTTCGTAGCTCTGCGCTGGACTCTTTCGAGCAGTTCCCTGTCCTTTTTGAACTGAGGGGCCCAGAACTGGACACAATACTGTAAAGCCTGTATATAAAAAATCTGTGAATAGGCCAAGTGATAATGGATGATGCTGCCAGGTTTCTGCCTCTCAAGATGGTGCCATTCCAATGTAGATCTCAGCTGCTGCAGGTGTGGGTTGCCCTTGACCCATAAGAAGGCTGTAGATCTGGCTGTTAAGGATGCAAATTCTTGACACTCTCCAGATCCTTTCTAGTCCCTTCCTTCAGACTCCTGTTCTCCAGAGGTAGGATGTGTTCAGATCCAATCCTGTCCTCCAGTCTTCCCATCATTCTGTTCTTGCTCAGTTTAGTGTGGCGTTGGGATATTTCTTCTGGGGCTGCTGCCTTTCCTCATGCAGGTTCCATGTGCCTTATGCTGGCCTTGGATTCCACCCAAAAGACCAGGCCATGAGACAGCATCTCACTTGTAAGCACCCAGGTTTTGTGTTGAGCCTTATTCTAAATGCTTCTGTGCTGAAACATAGGGTTTTAATAATTCTGGGATTACATTTATCCACACTGCTCCAGAAAGTAAATAGAAAACAAGCATTCAGCATGTTGTTTTGTGGGATGTTTCACTTTGTCTCCTGCTAAGCCAAACATAGTGCTTGATAAACAAAGTGCAATTACACTCCTTCCTGAGCACAGAGATGAAAGGTGTGATGTAAACAGAAAGGACAGAAGCATTTTACATCTTTCTTGAGATGAACTCTTTCTCTCCCACCTCTATTCCACAGTTTCCATCTCCTTTCCTCTGGGCTTTGCTTTTAGCTTCCCTGCTTATGTGCCACAGACTGGTTAGGTTCTGGAATTCAGTCTTCCTGTGGGGATGTGTTCACTGACATACCTGAGATGCATGTGTACCCCAGAAGCTGCCAGCAAATGTTCTCAATGTCACTTGGACAGTGTAGCTATCTTAATCCACTGCAGATGTCTACATCCTATCATAATTAGATATAATTGTAACATTCTTGCAAGGTGTTTATTATAATCTGCAAATTCCAATCAAATTTTCTACCTGCAGTGCTTGCAATTCCCCTTGAATCTCTGCTGTTTGGCTTAACAAATGTATATACACAGACAGAAGATAAAAAGCCAACATCATTGAGGACAGTCATTTTGGAAGGGAAGAGGTTGAATGTTTCATTGGTTACACCAGTGGGGTTTGAGGTCTCTGAACAGTTGCTTAAGCTGACAGAACTCAAAACTTCACAGGGAGGACAATATGCCTGTATGATTTATTTTGGAAAGCCAGGAGAATAACTCCATCAGTGCAGTTACCTTCTGTGAAAGCATCTATACACCTTCTGTGAAGTTTATGAACCCTGTGGAAAGAGCATGAAGAGCTTATATGCCCTATTATCTTCTCCAAGAGTTCAGATCTTCTGCTTTTTTATATGACACTCATCTAGACTTTAGCAGAAGTCTTTTGCATTTCAAGCATATTTAGCTAAAATAAATAGAGCTTTCTAGGATAACATATCTCGTGCATTAGGACACTTAATAGAAGTGAATGGAATTCAGGATGAGGGATTGAGAGATGCAAGCTGTAGCTCTGCAGTTTTCTGGGACTTGGAACAAGTAAAGGTCTCAAGCTTATAATATGCTTGAACCTTTACAGAGGCAAAGACTTTCTGGATATAAAAGGAGCACAATGTGGAATGTATCTGACTGGGACATGGCCGAGGCTGAAAAAAAAAAAAAAAAAAAAAAAAGGCAGAGATTAAATCCCTTCAGGAAGCCAGCACAGCATTTCTTTGCTTTTCTTGATTTTTGGCGATATAACCTCTCTTGAACAAGGTGTGTCTTGCAGACTTGAGACTTTTTCAGTGTGTAATTTATTCTACTGCAGGCTTTGAAGATATTCAAACATGTGGGTGTGGTTGGGGGGTAAAGAACTGATTTTATTAGTCCTAATGTGATGCACAATAGGATGAAAAAGTCATGGCTACACTTGTCCCATCTTACATTCCACCTGGCCTTGCAGCTCTTCTACCTTTAGATGCTGCCATCAAAATTAACTGCAATCTTTAAGCTCTAAATTTATGTTGAAGTGGTCGGTTCATTTGCATGGTATAGATCTTGGGGGGAAAAAAAAATCAGGAAAAGGCATTTCCACAAAACAACTGTAATCCAGATCTTCAGTTATTTTCACATCATTCAATTACACTCAATTACAGCCTTTTCCTAGGATGTGTAGAGGACTGTGGAGATTAGTAGAGGAATGAATGATTTTTCCACCTGGAAAGGACACCTTTCCTGCATCTTGTCTTCCAGGCAAACAATGGGTAAATGTGTTCTAGCTCATTCAATTTTTATTTTGGTCCCAGAATATTCATACAATACTACAAGATAGGATGGCTGGTATAGTATTATTACATTTAAGAAAAAATACTTCAAATATGGCAGCAGATGAGTATGTCTATAAGTGAAAGAAGGGAATGCTGCAAAAGGTAATATCCTCTTGAGGAAAGAGATATTCTGCTTTCGTCTCGTAAGGATGCCACTGATGAGTACATTTTCTTCCCTGTTTTGCCTATATCAGGCTCTTGGGTCAGGGGAATCTTTTGCTATTCTAAAGCATCATGTATTATTCTGGATGAAATGACAAAACAGAAATCACTTGCTAAAAAAACCCAGCAAATATTACAACAGAGAGGTACACAGTGTGGCTGGGATCAGTCTCCGAGTAGGAGAGGACCTCTCTTGGGACTACACCTACAGCTGGCCTTGCACTGCTGGCTACCAGAAAACCCACCAAACCAAACCAGAACACTGCCTCTGCAAAACTAACTTCTCCAGGAGACCAGTGACTCATCACACCCGGGCCATAGGACAGACCAGACACCAAGTTTCTGGGTTGCTAAGATGCCTATGTAAAACTGTTTTGCCTTCCTCCCAGGTTCCCATCATATCTGACAGCCAGCACCTAATCCCAGGCGTGGGGAGGTTCTCACTTGCCTCAAGCTGAGGCTCCCTGAGCAGAGTGACATGGGGATATTTTCAGAGGGACAGGCTGGGAGACAGCCCCTCTCAGCAGGGTCTAGGGGGAGAAGCTCTTTGGCATCCCAGGGTGTCTGTGCATAGGAATAGAAATGAAGCAAACAAGCAGCTGTGCTTTTGAAGCAGGGACCAAATCAAGTCATGGGACCTTTGTTGCAAGCTTTCCTTGAAGCCAAGGCTCTGCACTTAAAGGCTTTCACAATTTTGTAAAATTCAAGTAGATTTGGAAAAGTGTCTTTGCAGCTGGGAAACAAAGGCTTAGGAGGCTTCTGACCAGTCCAAGGAAGACCACAGGAAAGCCCAGGATGGAGCCCAGCTCAATGCTCTGTACATTGCCTGGATCACAAGGCAAACTCTGTCTTTTTGACACGGGGTAAACTGAAAATGAAAGCTTGTTGCTGTTCCTGCTGCATTGTGGCATGAAACAGTTATATTTATTGACTGTGATTGCTGGTAGTTTCAATGACAGTGTATGGAGGATCACATCGTCTCCTAAGTCATCAGTGTCCTAGAAGTGTTACATTTCCTGAGACTAACCAGTGAGAAATTAGATTGTAAGATTAGCTAGCTAATAATGTAGAATATTCAACCATTATTCAAAACTTAGAATGCTATAAAATACAGGCTCAGATAAATGTATATGCTAATGAAAATGTCATAAAACCAGTATATTTAAGGACTTAGGATACAAGAAAGAAAGCACAATTTATATTTTTCCCTGGGTTGTAGAAAACTTTCTGTTATTACTAAAGAGGTATAAGAGAAGGGAATCAAGCCCAGAGCATTTTAGTATCATGGCAATTTATCATGGTAATTCCTCATCTGCAATCCTTTAAATGCTTTCCCTTATAATTTTAGGGTTTGTCCTTTTACACATTTAGTGGCAGATTCATTAAATCAATCTCTTCTAAAGAATAGTTTCACTCTTTAGCAATTAACTGTACAGAGAGCAATTGCAGATGGCATCCCACTGTTTATTAGCCATCCTCACTTCAATAATTACAGATAAAGTGCATGGAAAAATAGTAATCGTGTGGAGGGTTCTCATCTTCTCACCAGGAAATATCTGCTGGTGTTGAGGACTTTGTGAAGAACCTGTGTTGTCAGGACCTTAAGTCCGTGAGAGGATACCATTCACTTACACACAGAGCAGGCATCTCTGCTGAAAATAGTTGGAAACTTTTGGCTAAACTCTCATTTCTCTTAACCTCTTCTCTCCCTCTGGTTTACTGAGGTAATCTGATATACCAGGGCTATAATAACCTCTCCATAGTCTGAATGGTGATAAGGATTTTTAGTTCCACTGTGGGGGTTAAACAGTCAGGTTACTTCAGCCGGAAAGCAGCTGTGCAGGAAAATAAACATCTCAAAACACTTTTTGTTCATAATTCCATATCACTTTTCAGTGTCATCTTGTATCATTATTTGCAACCTTGCACACATTGAGTCAGTGAGTATTGTAATGACGTTTCCTCTTTGTTAAGCATCATCACAAGATTTCTAATCATAGAATCGTAGAATCATAGAAGTATTCAGGTTGGAAGAGACCCTTGGGATCACCAAGTCCAACCATCATCCCTAATCTACAAAGTTCTCCCCAATCAGTCAAATCAGTAAAAAATTCCCAGGAACTCAAGTTTCTTGCGGAGTGACAGTGGCACAGAGCGTTTCTGGCTTCCTCCTGCTGGTACTAAATAACACTTCAGATCACAGACACTATCCTGCTGACGTACTAATCTGCAACTGAATATATCTAATGTCACTAATTATGGTGAATATGCACACTGTGTACAAATTAGGCTGAAATTCTAGGAAGCCTCTGTGCAGTTGATTAACAACACCATCAGCAACAGAGCACAAGTGATAAAGACTTTGAAGGAGCATTGTAAGAGCTATTTCATTCACCAGAACAGTAAGAAGAGCTTATGATGTATTTTCTGAACACAAAGTACCATTTCATCTTATGTATTGGGTGGTTGGTTTGAGTCTTTTTTGCAAATGGTAAAATTCTGCTTCTAACAGAAAATGAGATCCAGACTCACAGCTGCTCTCTGTGAGGAAGAAACTCCCTGGTGCAAAAGGAGCCTTTCAGCAAGGTTTCGGGCAAGGTTTGCTCACAGCATGAAAACTGCGGATCAAGAGTGAGAACAATACTTGGTGCATATGGAAACAAAATGTAAATTCTTCTTCAGCCTCAGATGGGCCTGGGAAAATCAAACCTAAAAAAAAAGCTTTTTGGAAAGGTTCCACTCTGCTGTTTTGATTAAAAGTCCTAATTCATAGTCTGTGTTATCATGGAAGCTGATTCAGTTTAATTCACGTGAAATATTTTAATGCACCTTTAACTCATGGGTAGTTAAGGAGCAGGTACATCTTGCTACTCTGATTAACTGAGTTTATGTATATCTACTGATTAATCAATACCTGACCTGTTTTATTTACATGACACTCCCAACCCCCGCATACACATCCAAGTGTAAGTAATCCTGTTTTAATTTAAAATAAATAGGAAAAAATAGGAGGAAGAAATGTCATAGCTTTGAAGTATTTAAGACTGAGCTTTAATCTCGAGATGTTCTCAATGTCTGCAACTGCTTCTGAAGATAATGTGAGATAGGGGTACTCACTCTCTCATGAGCAAACCTTTAATTTTGAGGCACTCTCTGCACATTATTTTAATAACTAACTTACTCCCTTGGTGCTTCCTTTGATGATGGCTTTACGCCCTCTGCCATTCTGCCTCCCCAGTGCTAAGTAAGCATCAGGGAGCAGCCCTCATTAATGCAAGATTTGCAGAAGCCAGCTTCTAAGTCAAGCTTGCACATGCCTGGGCTTCTGATGAGATGAATTTGAACCACTCCCTCAAGAAGTAACCGCACCTCCCC
>NW_009953940.1:283538-284925 GCF_000747805.2 Chaetura pelagica
GAAAAGATCTGCAGGAGTATGTAAATCCTTGGGTGCAGCCTTTGCCTCTGTGTTTTTAAGTGAAGTCAGTGGTGGAGACTTAATAGGTTTTTGCTTTAAAGGAGTTAAAGTCCACCAAGCCAAACTAAGTGATCACCTTAGCACTAAGCTTTGGGAAAGACCATATTTTGGTAAAGATTAGGCTGCTTTCTGCTAATATATACTCTGCTTTACTGATAGATGGCCTATGCATAAGGTTCTTTCCCTTACAGTTGTAATCTAAAATAATTATTGTGGGGTGAGTAGAGGTCCTAATTCTTTCTCATTTATCTGGGACCTGCTACTAATCATCAATTAAACTTTTGCAATGACATTTTACTGTGAACCTAAATAGGTCATTCGTCACTTCCATGATTACCTCTTAAGTAGTGGCAAGCTAAAAGCTTGTTCCTGCACACATAAAAATGGCCTGCATGTTATGAAAATATACTCTGTTATTAAATGGGAAATCCATATTAACTGTCAATGAATTCTAAAGAAGTAATGCTTGGGGAAAAAGAATGGAATTAACCAAAAATTATGCCAAAGAGGACCAAAAATTCTGTATTCCACTATGAATGATGTAAACTCATACCAAAAAAACCAAACCAAACCAACAAAACCCAAATAAACAAACAAAAAACCCAAACAAGCAAAAAACAAACAACAAAGAGAAGCATTCAGTATTGACTTTCCAAGGGAAAGATGTTCAACGAATGCATTTGTTTTAAGAATGAACCAGATGCAATGTAGAAGTTCAGAGAATAACACACACCCAATCTGCCTTTGATTTTTTTTTCTTCATTTTATTCTGTTAATAAATTATCCATGACTAATGTGATTTCCTTCATCTCTATAGCCTTTCTTTGAAATTATTTTCAGTCACTAGCTTTCAGTCTGCACATACAGTTTATTCATAAGAGGCTGCTTTTAATAGTTTCTGATTTATCTTGGCTGTGTTCTGCAAACACTTGCAGAAATTTCCGTGTTCACTTGTTTTCCAAAAAAAGCTCAGAAATTTCCTGTAGTTGGCATGTTACAGAGTTGTGATGTCCAGAAGACAGGATTTTGCACTGTTCAGTGTTGTACAGGTAACACAGGGAATTCAGAGTCCTTGGCTTGCATATACACCAACAGCTCAGAACTCCTCAGTGGTAAATTGAGATGTGGATTAATGAGTTTGATGGGCCACGATAAGGTTCAAGCTAAGGAGAACACATGTTCTTCTGTAGACATGCTTACTTTCACCTGGAAACCCTGAGAACAAACCAAAATGAAATGGATAAAACCTGGCCAAAGCAGTTTCTTTTCAAAGCATGTGCTGTGCTGGGTTCACCACACCCTGATGAAGAACGTCGGGTTGAGAAAC
>NW_009953940.1:284950-289279 GCF_000747805.2 Chaetura pelagica
CTTTCCCTTTAATCAGAGGGGTGTAAAACAGGTTGAGCTCTGCAAAGTCAGCCTGGAAACATTCTCATTACATACAATACAGGGATGAGTCACCACCATGGTGGATTTTAGTTGTTGTAACAATTGCTTTGCAAGACTGGAGCTAGAACTGCAGGGTTTTGTGTTTCTTTTCCTTGCTGGTATGAAGAGTACCAGAGCAAAATATTAGTCTGTTACATTTTATTTCCCCCTCCCCAATTTCTTTTGAATTAAAACTATCCTTCCTAAAATTGCTGCACAATTCACTGCAGTGGCTGTGTTAAAATGATCAGTCAGCAAGAGCCTATAAATAATTATTGGTGTCTGCAAGCTGGCAATAAACATTTGTTTTTCTTTCCAGTGCTAACTGTGTATTTGACTTCTAGCCAGAAGGAGAATTTGGAGAAGCTTGTTCTTTGTGATTAGACCAGGAGAAGTACTTCTGAACTGTCTGGAGTGGCTTTCAGAAAATATCACCCAAAGAGAGAGACTCAGTATTTTGTGTGGTTTGAGAGGACCAGACCAAGAAAGACATGAGAATGTAACTGTGAATGTCTTCCCATGTTTTGAACCATATACAGCAGAAACACTGAAATTTTTATTTATCATGGCGGAAGTAGATTTCACATTGCATTTTCAAGGCACAACAACTCCTTTTTGAAGGCCCTGCTTGGAGCATAAAACATGGCAGGCTAAGGAGGGATTTGATGTTGGCTCAATTTACTGCTGAGTAGGGAAGTTTATTTCCTTATGTGTGAAGCACAGTGTTAACTCTTTTGCAAACTGGAAAATACATGATGGAGTAAAATCAGGAATCACAGAATCAAAGAATGGCTTGGGCTGGAAGGGACCTTAAAGATCATCTAGTTCTCCATGGGCAGGGACACCATCCATTAGACCAGGTTGCTCCAAGCCCCATCCAACCTGCCCTTGAACACTTCCATGGGTGGGGCTGCCACAACCTCCCTGTGCAACCAGTTGAAGTGTCTCACCGCCCTCACAGTGACGAATTTCTTCCTAATATCTAACCTAAATCTACCCCCTTCCAGCTTGAAACTCTTCCCCTTTGTTCTACCACTGCATGCCCTTGTAAAAAGTCCCTCTCCGGTTTTCCTGTAGAAAGACAGGAAACTGGAGACATTCTTGATACTGGATCCCTAATGAAGTCCATCCACTTGTCTATGGCTACAGTTAGCAACAGGATCTTCAGAATGTGTTTCGGTGGTACAACACAAAAGGTAGTCATGCTGCCTCTAAACTGTTAGCTTTAATAGCAGAGTTATAATAAACCCACGTTGTTATTATATACTGTCTCAGCTAATTATCTTGCTCATAAGCAACAGTGAGCCCTGGTCTCTAAATTAGCTCAGGGGTCTCCTCACATAGCAGGGAGTTTTAGAAGGCAGGCACTTATTTTCATTTTCCAGTAGTCACATATTGCTGCATTCCAGGCTCTCACAAACTGATGTACAATCCACTGCAACTAGAAGCACTGTCCTTGCTCTGCTTGAGATAGGCATGAAAACGTGGGTTCCTTTTGTCTGTTTGGGGCAGCATTGTCTTATTTCAAGACAAAATTGCTCAGTAAATTACCAGCTAGAAGGAGTTTTCAGAAGTGGACACAATGTCCCTTTCATAGTGTTCATTGGTGTTTTTTCAGCTGACAGAGGAGCTGAAAAGGGAAGAAACAGGACCCACCTGAAAGTGTTACAGGACCCTGTTGGTATTCAAGGAAACTCACACATAAATACACTTTTTAAAATTTTTATTTTTTTTTCTAAATTAGCACTTTTGAACTCTTAAACAGCCAAAACATCAAGGCCTTTTTTGGGGGTCAGCTCTCACAAGTTGCTGAGTATTTTCAGACTCAGCCCCATGTCCTGTAACCTGCTGCTCCTTCTGTTTCTGATTCTTTGACAGGTGGGCTAGATCCTTCCAGCTTTTAACTGTCTTCTCTCTGGAGTCAAATGTATTCAGGATTAGTCTTGTACCTGTGGTCATTCCTTTGCCTGGATGTACCTTTTTAGGAGAAACCTTTGCAGTTAGAACAATTTATTTATGCTTTTGGTTTATGTTGAGGTGAAAAAGGACCCCACAAACCAATGTTTTCAGACGTGGAAAGACTTGGGACCACATTAGCCACTTGCTTGTCAGTGTTTTCTGACCAGTTTAGTTCTTCTAATTCTGGCATGTTTCTAGAAAACTTAATTTTTATTTATATTGGTAAAGACAATAAGCTCCTCTACTGCTTCTGGCTGGCACAAGACAAAATAAGTATTTCACATATAGGAACATGCCTCCTACACATAGCTTTTGGTATCTTTTACCTTAGAAAGATTAAAGTGTTTGCACACTGTGGTCTTAGACCACTGGTAACTGCTACTTTTTGTACAGGACAGATGAAGTCAGGTACTGTTCCTCAGAAAAAATCCACAGTGGCTCTTCCATGCAACCCCACTGCCTTAGCTGGAGCCGTGTATTGGCTTTCTTACAAAGTTGAGTTAGTATTTTTTCTCTTTTGCAAAAGTAAGAATCATAAGATTGGCTGTTAGGGGATTAAGCAATGCCTCCTGAAGTTGTAAGCATCCTGCAACAAGCATGTCTCTTCTTGCCATACAGCCAATGCCTGGCAGGCTGGGTGTGCACCCAATTGCTTCATACAGTCACAGCATTTTTAACACCACTTCAGGAAAAACACCTAAGCAAGCCTGGCAGAGGAGGGAGATGGTGGCACAGGCAAGATGCCACCACACATGGCTGTGGCGACCAGCCAGCCCAGGCTCCCTTGGGTCCCCAGCCCAGGAGATGCTCCCACTTCAGGGGACAGTGCTCTCCCATCAGTTCCTCTTGGGAAGCAAAGCTGAGCTTTGGCAGATCATCTGCTCCCCGCAGAAGTGCTGGTGGCAACGTGGGAGGTGAAAGCCCCAGGTCTTGTTGTGCCTCAGCACTCCCCAGGTGGGCAGCTCTGCTCCAAGTTAGCTCTGGGAAAGGATGCCCTTTTGCACCTAACCACAACCAGTTTGTACCTAACAAAAAGCCATAATCTCTAGATGTCCTTGTCATTTTACTCTTCTGCCAGAAGATACATAATTTGTATCCAAGAGCAATAAGGTCACTGCTGCTAAGCAGCTTCTCTTATGGCCAGCTTCCCCTTTTTGCTGTTTTACAGGGGTGGCAGAGGCTGGGTGCAGGAGAACCCTCAACAGGGTAAATTAAGCTGTGGCAGTATGAGAAATTCCTCTTCCTGGCTCTTTCCTTTGACACTATTCTTTAGGTGTTGCCCTCCCACCTGTGCCTCCATATTGTATTCTCTACCTTCAGGTCTCCTGTAAACTCCCCAAGAGAAGAATTTGGGCTACTGTACTGGGCTAGAAGCTGAGATGTAGGCACATCTTTGCTGTTCCTTTGACTCTTCTCAGGCAGCTGCTTGTTTACAGGAAAAATAATACAGTTGAAAAGCCCAATAAGCAGAAAGAAACTTTTTGGCATAAAGACAAAAAGGGATTTGACATAAATCTGAAAATGTAGTGCAAGAGCTAGAATGAAGCAGGGATGATTGTGGGGGAGGACAGTGAAAAGCAAACAAAAGGGGAAATTGGTTTTGATGGGCTGATGGGAAGAAACATAGAGCTGGAAAATCCTGATCCATTTTTCTAGTTTAATAGCAGAGGTGGTGTGGGGCTGGGGAAGAGAGGTTGAGCTCCAAGGTGTCACTCACCAGGGACAGGGTGATGGCTCTCATGCCTACTCAACACTGGTCGGGGGGAGGTAGGACACTGCATTTTATTATTTGTAAGCTTGAAGCAAAAAAATAATAATAATTGCAGATTACTGGATAGTCAAGCTCTTAATCTTCTCCATTTCACTGGAATCTTTTACCACACCATGTCTGAGTTATAATCATTGCCAGGGTTGAGTTGTGATAATTTTTCAGCAGTGCTGCTGTATATATTTGGTTAGAAACTGACACCTTTCAAACACACAGTGTAGGCGAGGGGTTGCAGTCTGTATATGCCCAGCAGATTTAAACTGTCTACTCCATCTACACACACAATTTTAGAAGTGTCAAAGTAGGCTATTTATATTCAGAAGAGGAGACACTTTGATGTCTTTGAACACTAGTTGCCCCTCAAGACTTCAAATATTGAATAAATAATACCTTTTTTTAGTTGTTATGCCAACACAATATGCTTAGATTTGACATGTTATAACATAAAGTTATATAATTTGAAAATAAAAGCATTAATATTCTGAATAAGTTTTTCAAAATTAAATGGTTTTGTCTTCAAATCAAAAACAGAGGTAAAATTT
>NW_009953940.1:289982-312041 GCF_000747805.2 Chaetura pelagica
CCCTACAAAACAGATTCCAAATCTCTAGCTCCATTTTGGACACAGAGCTAAGCAAAGGCTGAAAAGGCAGATACCACAGATTTTTGGCATTTATGGACTATTGCCATACCTTTAATTTTGCATGCCAGAGAGGTAGTGCTTGTATGAACACTGTTTTTTAAAGGAAGAATTGTTTCAGGGATAGTCTAATTCTCCTTTTCATGCAAAATGCTGCTGGTTTCATGGCATCTGCTCAGGTAACGACATTTGCTATTGAAAGAGAGTGTCCTATTCTTTACATTCCATCTTCGTAGTAATTTTTATCTCAATTTTTAATTGTTAAATCTAAAGAGGAAACTTGCACACAAGCTCCATTGCATTTTCTACGTTTGGCATTTGTATGAATTCTGCACTTAGTGAATGATTTCTTATGGAAACAAAATGTTAATCTGCAAGAGGAGAGAAAGCTCCTGTGCTTTTCTTCTTGGGAGCTGACCTTCTTTTCACATTCGTTTACAATTAGCCTTTCAGTATATACTAGGGAAAAATACTGCAAGGGATTTTTTTTGTTGTTGTTCCTTTCTAATGTATCTCCCTTCTCATTTCAGCCTGGGGAAGAGCTGCTGCTGCCACGTACCTGGTCGGCTTTTTACTTCTAGTCATCTGTTTTGCTCTGGCCATCATAGCATTTGCCATTGACACACTTCGGTTCAACTTCATCCGAGGGATTGGAGGCTTGCTTTTTGTTGCAGGTAAGGCAGGATATGAAGTCAAGTTTAGCTTGTGAAGGTCTATTCATGCTAGAACTGGTATTTCCCTCAACTGATTCTATACCCAGGTCCTCGCCCGTGTGCACTTCAGTTCTCAATGAAAAATAACATAAAGTCTGTCACAACAGTGGATCCATTTTCCAATCCTCCTAAACGTGGGTGGGTTTAGCCACAGGTGTTAAGGAGACAGGCAACATGATGGGTGTTAGCTTAAAAGTGCTTTGTTTCCTCTTGTTTCTTCAGCTGTGTTCTCTGTCATGGGCCTGGTCATTTATCCCGTGAAGTTCTCAACTGAAATTGATATGACAGGAATCAATATGTTCAGCTGGGCCTATGGATTTGGCTGGACCACTGCCATTATGGAAATATGCCTGGGATTCTTCTTCTGCTGCCTTCCTAACTATGAAGACCAGATCTTGGGTAATGTGAAGCCCACATATTTTTACTCTTCCCCGTAAGCACCAGGAAAAATGCGTTTGTATTCCAGAGGTATCTGACAGACCAGATATGTTTTCCAGAATATTGTTATCAGATGTTAGCAGAAAAGGCTGGAAATTTTTCCAATGTGTGTAGAAAAATGACATTCTGCAATAAAATTACCTACTCGATTTTGGAACTTCAGATCTGATGTGGGTTGGTTAGATAAAGTCTAAACTTTCATTCATTCCCATGCATGGGGTGTATGTGGATTCTGTTGCCTGAAAAATGCATTCATATTTCTAATTAAATTGAAAAATGCTTTTTAAACTGCCAGTAAACAAAACAACATATATCATCTTGCTGAAGGAAAGCAGCTCACAGAAATCCCCTTTGCATGTATCATTTTCAACCTGAAGATTTTGCATATTTTTCATTAAGCCAAATATCCACTGACTGCCAAAGCAGTAAATTAGTCAGCCAGAACTTCATAGCTTTGCTTCCATTTTTCATTCATTCACTTAAGCCATAGGAGCAGGGTAAGAAAAGGACAGGAGAAAGCTCCCTACCAAAGCCAGCATCTTGACTTTTACCTATCCATGTGGAATGTAAATATTTATTTATAATTATCTGTAAGAGTAAAGCCAGGACCCCTAAAGAGTAAACCCCTAAAGATCCTGGCATGCTGTTGCCAGCACAGAGCAGGCAGAGGCAGAGGGGATTTCAAGCCACCCCTGAAACCTAAAGAGTGGGTTTGAAGAAGCTCCTGGTGTGGCTTTCTTCATGGGCATCTGCCTCTTTTATCCACTGTATCAAAATCCGTGGCTTTAAAAAGCTCTATTATACTCATCCATCTTTTTACCCAGCATAGAGGGTCAGGGAGCAGAGGTAAAACTCCCTTACAATCAGGAATGGACCTGGAGCAGTGTCAATGTAGGTATCAAACTTTTACAAAAAGGCCCCTTTTTCTTGGTTTGCTGTTCATAAGGCTCTCACAGAGAAAATCACATCATAAAACACCTTTCAGTATCTTATTGTCTACAGTGCTGCAAGCCTGGACACACTGCAATGCAGGATGCTCAAGACTGTGCAGGTTTCTGCCTTGTTAATCCTAACTTTATAATGTTCCATTTATTCTCTTAAGTGAAAATACGGATGCTTCTGCTATGTGGAAAAAGAAGTTGAATTGAAACCCTTTACTAGAGAGGATTATTAGCTTGTAACACATCTTCAGTTCTGTAACTATCTGTACTTAATGTAAAGTGTGTTGACAAATGTTCCTTACTGCAAAGATTGAGAGGTAGAGAATTTTTTTAGTAAAAGTTCTGGGTAGCTAAAATTAATAAAGGCACAGGACTTAACCTTAGTGTTTTGGTTTGTTTTAAAGCAATTAACTCCGTTCACTTTTATGGAGTGACTTTTAACTTTGATCAATAAACATGAAAGGTGTATGAGACCAAAGAGGCAAGGATATGCAACAGGGAATAGTTAGACAAGAACTTGCAAATACATTAAGATGATGTTTCCTAGTTGGGCAAAAATTAAAATGCAATAGAAATGAGAAAGCAGTTTGTATAAAACAACTTACAAATTTTTATATAATGTTCAGGGGGAAAAAAAAGTATATATTTTCATTGTGCTTATTATACCTAATAAATGACAGTGTCTATGTATTGTTTCAAAACTGAGTCTTAGCTTTTGTTCTCTACTAAGAGTGGGGAAGTGTAGAAGCCCCCAAAGCCTCCTCATCTCAGACATCACCTTGGAGCACCTGGCTATGCTGGCTGGATTTTGAGAGGGAGGAGTAATTTACAAATTTAGCATCACAACAGCTTGGATTAGTCTTCATTCCTCTTTTGGACATTTCCTGAGGCTTTGTTCACAAGCACATGAGAACACCGGACTCCCTCCGTTTCCTTCTGAGCTCTGTGGAGTCAAGTAACTAGAGGCAGGGTTCTGTGCTACCATGTGCTACAACTCAGTCTGGCATGGAGGGCAATGCTCTCCTGTTCATTGCATAGGAAGCCAGTGTGGTCCTGCTCCATGTTTTTCCTCTAAAGGATGTGGCAATCCCTTGAGGAAGCAAAAGGGAACTTGAGCAACCACTGGTTGTATTTACAGCTTCTTAACATTAAGCTGGACACTAAGCCAACATCTGGAGGTGAGGAAAGGTGTGTAGAACAAGGTTTAGGAGTCTGACTCCAACTCTGATGAGAGAGCAGAACAAAAATAAAAGGCAAAGAAAATTTCCAGCAAGAGATCATCCCCCCTCCCCCCCTTTGCTGCTCTCAGCAGCTTCCCCACTGCCTCTTCTCCTCTCCCTCCTCATCCTTCTTAAGGGAAACAGAGCAGTGTCAGGTCTGGTGCCTGTGGCTCTGTGGGATGCAGCCCCAGTTTCCATTCCCCACTGCCTCCTTCCCCTTCCTGGCAGAGGAGAGAAGCAGCTTTTCTGACCCCAGCACAGCAGCAGAGACCCCACCCTGGCTCCCCGCCCCAGGCCCCCACAGGGAAAGGTTTTCTCTAAAAAAAGGAGAGGGTTGGGTGGGTATCCAAGAAGCAGAAGCATCACAGGGACTAGAGCTCAAGCCTTTGGGTAGTTTGCTTCCACTCATGACAGGTCAGCTCACCACACATCCCATGAAAAACACATCCTAAACCCTGTGGCAGAAAACCAGTGAGAAGTAGAAAACTGTTCTAAAGATCCCAGTGCTGTTTCCTGTGACTGCTGTGACAGGAAAGCACAGCAAAGGAGCATACAAACCATGTCTGTTCTGACAGAAAAGGAAGCTGAAGCCAGAAGCCAAGGATTCGCCTCAACTAGATTATTAACTAACTAGGTTATCAACTAGTTAGGTTATCAACTAAATTGTTAAATTAGTCTACAGCTGGGTCAAAGGAGATTATGAACTAACAAAATAGTTAGACCAATTTGAGCTGTCAGGATCAGAAAGTTTGGACTTGCAAGCCAAGGAGAAATTAGAGAAAGAGAAGTCATCCTTTTAGCTCTGTGTCTCCCTGTGGCAGGGTTCTTGCTCCAAATCTTACCTATAAGAGAAAAGGGCACTTAATCACTAAGAGCAGCACAACAAAAGACTTGTTCCCAAAGGCACAAGATCAGGAAAGAACAAGTGCCTGCAAGATCTGGCTTTCAAGAACATTAGGGCTCCTACAACAACAGAAGTAAAGACCTGACTGCCAAAGGCATTGCTGCTATTCCCCTAAAATTAAGAATTAGGGAAACATCCTCTAACAAACACATTTTATCTAATTCAACTATACTACTGAAAAACAGAGGAAAAATTGTGCTGAAAACAAGTGGAATGTCAAGCAGACCTACAGGTACAAACTGAAACAAAAGAAATAATGAAAACTCTCTAGTGGTAAGTTAGTATGTTCAATTTAATTTCTGGTGTTTCTGTCAGAGCTTGTGTAACATGCAGACATCTTGGTCTTTTCTATTTTCTCTGCAAATATGTCCATATTTCACTACACATTTTTCAGGCACCTGCCATTTGCTCGTAAATGCAGCCTGCTTAATCAATAATTCAAAGGTAATCTACTTTGAAACTGTATTAAATTTGTGCTTATTTTGCTGTACGAACTAATGCTATGAGTGAAGTTTTGACCCCATTGACATCACTTGCAAAGCATTTATTGATTTTTCTTGAGGCTGACATTTCATCCTTGAAGCACAAACCCTTTTCTGATGTGTGCTCAAAATCAATTTCATCCCTGTGGGATGCTCCATTGATTTCAGCATCTCTGTTTGCTTCTGGAGTAGGATACTAGTACATATAAGGTAAGGAACAAGAGTTACAGTAGACAGGATCATTCCCAGACTAAAGGTCAATTCGGTATGTGTAAGATGAATTATAATTAAATCACATTTTACTAGACACACAACACAGTTGCAGTAAAAAGGTTCATCTTTTGTCACATCTCTGTTGTGCAACATTTACTATTTCACATAATTCAATGTCTTGGGACACTTCCTTGCACTTTTCTATATTCAGTAGATTTCTGTGCAGTCTGAAGAAGACTAGATTTAAGAAAAGAATGAAATAATAATGATTTTCTTATGGGAGAACAGAACTGGCTCATTTGCACACTGTTGAAAAGTGGGAATCAAATCGAGAATTCGTAACTGGTAATTGAAAGACTGTTACACAGTTAACAAAGGGGAAAGAGAAATGAAATCACACAGATCTTCCTTTATCTTTTTCCTTATTGCCACAGTATTGCTTTTGCTAGAAATGTTGAGTTCAAGAAAAAATTCTTACTCTAGTGAAGCTGCATAATAATGTCTAGGTCTAAATTGTATCTGCAGAGTTCTTCAGTGCTAAGTGCCAACATCTAGAAAAACACCTGGATAACCTTAAGGTTGCACATGGGGTCATCAGAGCTATTTAAGTAGATGGTTCCTTAAGTGACTTAATACATCAGGGTTCATATGCCCCTCTACACACTCTGGTTAGTTCCACAGATTTCCTGCATGTAAAGTCATACAGTTTTTTGGTTTTGGTTTGTTTTTTTTTTTCATTTTTGTTTCTTATTTTCTTATTGTCAGAGTAAAAAAAGGTGGATGCATGGCAGCATTTTGCATTTGACAGCTGGATGTGGGGAGAATTTACAGCAACATCTTTCAAAATAGTTTTACCGTTTATGATAAATGTGGTGAGTGCGGATCAAACTGCCCTCTCTTGGATTGCTTTTATGACACATCCTTTTCCTTGTGCCATTGTTTGCCTAAGCCATCTGTTTTTCTGTAAAAACAGTTTTGTGAAAACCTACTCTAATGAGCATATAATACTGAAAAGAAATTATAGTAAGTATCCATGGAGAGCCCATCATAGAACACTTTAAATAGCCCTTATTGTTCAAATGCAGTTCAAACAGAGAGAGAGATGTTGCCTGGAGGATTTTTCCATGGAATAGTGTGAGGACAAGAGAAGCAGTTTCACATAACTATTTAGTTACTACACATGTAACTATGGGTTACATGCCCAGCTCCCCATTTCTTATGAAGGAACTAGTGCACCAGAGCACTCCCCTTAACAAAACATCAAACAAAAAAGTAAGATGCAAACCACAAAAATAGTGATGGAAAAAGGTTACATAAAGGTATATACAATGGTATAAGGGGTATGAGATTACACTGAGGCATATCAGAGGAAACTTCTTCACTGAAAGGGTTATCAAACACTGGCTGCCCAGGGAAGTGCTTGAATCATCATCCCTGGAGGCATTTAAAAGATGTGCAAATGTGGTGCTTAGGGTCATGGTTTAGCACTGGACTCACTAGAGTCAGGTTAATGGTTGGACTTGATCTCAAAGGTCTTTTCCAACCAGAGTGATTTTATGATTCTATACATATATATGTGTGTGTATATATATATATTTTATTATTATTTTTAATTTTTTTTACTTTGTATCATCTATTAGCCTATAGTTGGCCTCAATGTGAGTGAGGGTGGACGAAAGTTATTTCCAGATTTAATTTTTTTTTTCTTTTTCCCATGTGGAAATCTTCTCACCTCACTTCTGTAAAGCATTACTGCTCCTCGGTAAGCTGTCCTAACTCCACCCCACCCTGTCCTGACAAGCACACCCATGGTTGCCATACTCATATCTGAAGCTTATATAGAGCATTAATACAACTAGGCTTTTATCCCTTAACCCTCCCTCTTTGCTTCTCAAATAAAGACAGTTTGAAGTAGTAAGATCTTGCTGACATTAGGCAAATTAGAATAATAGGAAGATTTTCTCAGGCTGCTTTAGAATTAATCCTTAAAAGAAGAAAGAAACAAGAACCAAGGTTCAAGAAGAAAACCAGTCTAGTGTGAAAATGGTATCCCAAAATCTACTTGCAGTCCTGACAGTAACATGGTTTGGGGTGATTAGCAGCCAAATTACCTTTGCAGCTTCCCCTGGACATATGACCATGCACTCTCTGGTGCCTCGTGGTTGCTCACTAACATCACCAAATCTCCTGAGCACTAGTTTCTAAATCCTCCATTATGCAGAAGAGAAGCTGCCCATTGCCTCTGCCTCCTACAGTGCCCAGGGAAGGGAGTCTGGGGAAGACCCAAAGGACTCCTCTGGCCCTTGTGCAATGTGGTTGGTGTCTTCACAGCACGACAAGATGGTTACCCACCTGGGTGGAAAGTTTCCCTCAGTGTTAGCCTACAGTCCCAAATAAGTTGAAACTTAAGGCTAGTTGAAATTCCCTTTTTTTTTTCATCTGAGAGGGTTGTACATGGGGGCACATGCAGGTTAGACGCTTGACAACTCTTGGTTAGCCCAAGACAGAAAAATATTATTGTAAAATAAAAAAATATTCACCATGTCAAGATTTACAGCCTTCCTTAAGATACTCCCATGTATAAACCTCTTTGGTTTAGTAACAGGAGGATGAGTTCAAAGAGTTGAAACTTTGCACTTTGCCCTCAGTCACAGCACAGATAAGGACCTCCTGAGTCACCGAGTGCTGTCCATAGCTATCAGAGAGCATTTATTACTGTCTCACTCAATATCTGAACCCAGCCCTGCTTTGCCATCGATTTTCCATAGGAGGCTGATCTGAAATATCATCTGAGAGTCGGCCTTTGGTTTCCATCCAACATATACCACTAGCCAGATGACAAGAGTACTTCTCTCTCTGGCACTGCCTATGGTGATACCCAGATCTCTCCCTGGGGCAGAATCATTGCCTCTGAGGTTTCCTCCAGCACAACTTCTGGTTTGAATTCCAAAAACTTGCATTTTTTCTGCTCCCCATCTCCTTCAACACATCCTTCCCCAAGCAACGCACTGCCTTCCAAACACATCCTCAAGCCCTGACTGCTGCCCCTCTTCCCACGACTGCCACTCTGGTTAAGTACTGGCACCCACAGGAGTGGGCATCCTTCAGGTCCCTCCTTTCCCTTGCCCAGCCTAGAGCACAATTATTCTGAGCTGGCCATGCAGCAGCCAGGTGGGGAGCATTCCTCACCCCATCCCTATGAACAGGCTGGAGGGGAGCCTTGCTTCTCCCCTTGGCACTGCCTGCTTAAACAGCATCTAGGCCAGCAGGAGGGAGCACTGGAGAAAACAAACAAACAAACAAAGGGAACAAAGTAACAGCAAACTTTATTTCTCCATCTGCACAGTTAAGACAAATAAGGACACAACAACTGTTTACTAAAACACTTTTTGTAGTGGTGGGCTTGAAATGACATGTTCTGCCTTCACTTCCCAAGCTCCTCAGGGCACTTGGGAACCATGGTGCTTGCAGGAATGAGTCCTCTAAAGATTCGAAGTGGGAGGGTTTCTTCTTCACATACATTTCCACCTTCTCCTAGCAATGTAACCTAAAGATTGCTCTGGAATCTGACAGGAGTGTAACTAACATGAAGCAATCAAACCAAAATTGCACCAAGGAACAAAGATGGCTTCAGGCATTGCAGTGGGTTATCATCTCCTAGAATTTATTTAAATAAGCATTACACAGATCATATACATTTCATGTTTTGGGAGAGGATGCTTTTTTCTAATGTCTTAAACATTGCAACAGGTGGGGTGTTAGTGGGGATTAATACTGGACATGGAGATTGAAATTCAGCAACCTTGTGTCATCAGAAAAGCTCCAATCTGAGCTGTGTTTATTTGTAACTTACTGTGTAAAAAACCCAAGATGTTTGGTATTAAATTTTCCTAAATCACTGATTTCTGCTATTTACATGTACTTCAGCCCAAAACAAAGCATTTATTTCAGCTTCCTTTTCCCAGTATATTTTTCCCAGATTTTAGAAAAATACAATTTTTAAATTAAATATATAAATTTTATTTCAAAAGTATGCAGGTTAAACATGTCAGTTGTTGCAATTTTATTTTCTAGTGCATTTAAATATTCACAATTTACAAATCTGAGAGTTTAAAATCAAGCTGAGATCTGACCTGCATTTCAGTGAATAGTCTATTTGCCCCAGAACTGGCCTGGTTCTGCTCTTTTGCTATTAAAACTAGTAGTATAGCTAATGTAATCTAAAGAGATTATTTCTTTCAAGTTGCTAGTGATAATGTACAAGCAGGGAGTGACAGGCAGAGAAAGGCATGGCTTTGCAGGTTATCAGATGAGAGATCAGAAGGCTGAGCCAAGTTACAGATGACTGGGCTTGTATATGGGCTCCTCCTCACTCACTCGCCCAGTTTTTGAGAGTCCCTGCCAAGCCAAACACAAACATAAGGACAGGTTGACAGCCTGTGAAAAGCATCTTGAAGGCAGGGAGGCACTGCAGAAAAATGCCAAATAATCACAGTCCTGCCGTATGCTCTTGCCACTAACAGTGTGATCTCTGACTAACAACAGCTCTACAGATGTATTGGCTTCCTCACATTAGCTTCATTCAGTCTGTGTTAATAAAGCAAAGATGTAGGCTGACCTGGTGATAAAAAAAAAATCAAATGAAGTAATATGCAGAGGCTGTTTAAAAAGGGAGTGTTTGTGTCCTTCTTATGGAGCTTCACCATCATGATTCCTTCTTCCCTCAAAGCTATAAGAAGTGCTACAATCCACCCCTTGGAAGCAACAAAGTAGGAATTGCTACCCCTTAAATGCCAAGTCTCATCAGACTTTAGGACTGCCAAAATAGATGCCCATACCAGGGATGTATCTACTCATATGAAAATGAAGCACGTAACAGTCGATCTGGGCAAGAAAAAGAAAGCTTCAGTTCCAGCTCTGGGGCAGCCAGCATCTTTCGACTGTCACAACAGATTAAGAAATAGTCCCAGCACAGTCCCAAGGAGCTGAATCTGCAGAAAGCTCTGGGCCAAGACACTGGCGATGAGACATTCAGTATCGGTTCTCGGGCAGAAAATGCCCCTCGGGCTAGGGCTGGGCTGTTCCAAACCTCCTCGGAAGAGGCAAGAGGCAGCACATGCGGTGCCGGAACCTCACCCGTGGTGCTGGGGAGCTGCTCCTCTGCCACTGCTCCAGGGCAGTGAGGCAGCTGGCAGAGAAGCCACCACAGCACTGAAATTAAAGTTACAAGCTACTTTCCCATGGCAGTGCTGGGACATAACATGGTGCTTTATAATTGCTTTTATAGGATCCTACACCCTCCCACCCTGATTTCCAATTAACAGTGGTACCCTTCCCAGTAGCGATTGCAAACAACCTGCAAACAAGGGGAGGAGGCCAGGAAGGACTATTCTGCATAGGTCAGTGGCAGGCTGCAATCTGGAGAAATTGCTTATCCTCATCACCACCAGCTTCTCAGCCCTGATGCCTAATTATTTTTCTCTTGTAGACTCACTGATGGTGTATTTAAAGCCACAGAGAAACAGGGCCAGGAAGTGGAATGGAAACAGGGGGAAACAGAGGCAAGGCAGCAGGATGCAAACTCTGCAATACTTCAGTCTGGTTATTACTTATCTTGTCAGCCAGCTGTGACTTGTCTAGAGTGAAGTGATAGGCTGAATGTGTCAGCAAGGGATGATCTTTTCTATAGTTTGTTTTCCTAACTGTATCTGGATGTTATACAGTGTCTTCTCCAGTAAGACTCTTCTGTTTAGCCCTGCCTCATTCTAGATGACACAGAAATTGCAGAGAAACCAATGCTGTTCTGTAATCCCACAATCTTTCAAAACGTGGATGTCAGAGACCATTTAGTGACCTGCAAGGATATGTGGAACATCCCTTGTTGTCTCTTTAACAACTCAGGATGGTGTCCTGTGTTAGGGGAGTATGAACAGTGCAGGCAGGATGGCAGGCTATCCCACTCCCCCAGCTCCTCTCCAGCTTGCCTTCCCAGGTAAATTTCCAGCAGCTGCTCTGTGCATGTGCCACCCGCCAGGGCTCGCCTTGAAAGAAGCCCCTCCCCAGCCCCATTCCTGACTGCACAGCTGTGGACTCCAGAACCTTCCAGAAGGATGAACTGTGTAAGTGCAGAAGCTCAACTGTATGTTGCCACCCCGAGGAGGGTTTCTGAGGGGACAAGACATAAAAGGGCTGGAAGCCACCACACGCTTGTTGACCCACCACCTGCAGACCAGGAGCTGAGGCTGGCAGAGCCAGACAACACACTGAAAAAGACCTCGCTGGAATTAAGGGCACTCGTTTTTTTATCTGTTTCTCAACATCTAATAAGCAAGATGTCTACCAATGGGAATGCCAATGCAGGTCACTTGAACAGGTTCAAGAACAAAGGAAAGGATAGTAGAGAAATGAGAATGCACCATACTGAACTGAGTGTAGAGCTGAGGAAAGCTAAGAAAGATGACCAGATGCTTAAAAGAAGAAACATCACTTTACCAGATGATGCTGCTTCTCCCATTCAGGCAAACAGGAGCAAGAAGGTTTTTGCACAGTGGTGCAAATGTCAATGGAGTTAATAGTAATAATATGGAGCTTCAGCCTTGGGCTTCTCAAGCTGCCAGGAAACTCCTTGTGATAGAGGAGCACCCTCCTAAAGACAACGTAATTTGGGCTGGTTTGATTTCAAAATTTGTCTCCTTGGGTAGAGCAGGCTGCAGTCCCATGCAGTTTGGATATGCCTGGGTGCTTCCTAACATTGCTTCTGGCACGTCACAACAAAGGCAGTCGTAGATGGAGGGGCTATTCCAGCCTTTATTTCACTGCTGGCCTCTATCCATCCTCACACCAGTGAACAAGCTGTGTGGATGTTAGGAAATACTGCAGGAGATGGTTCTACCTATAGAGGTTAAATGTGGTGCAACTTGAACCACTGCTGAGTCTGTTAGATCTCCTGATCTCTCTTGTTTGGCTTCTGGGTATTTAGGCAATGTGACCTGGACCCTTTAACCTGTATCATAGTAAGAATCCTGCAGGAGCTATAGAAGCTACTGAGCAGATTCTTCCAACTCTTGTTCCAGAGTCCTGCACCACGACTCTGAGGTGCCAGCAGCCACGTGCTGGGCACTTTCCTGTCACTTGTACTGACTGATGAGCAGACACCGATTGTTACTGACTTGGGAGCGCCGTCTTTGCAAGTCTCACCCTAAGAGCAACGTGCAAGGAAAGTACAGCGGGTCAGCACCGAAACCGAGCACGCCTGACGAGCCTCCCTGATGGGGGAGGCAGAACAAGTTTCCGAGGAGGCAACACGGGGGAAGCGGGGTCCGGGTGCGCCCCTGACAGCAGATGACAGGCGGGCTCCCCGACGTAGCGCACGGGGCAGGCAGGAAAGCCGCCCCAGCCTGGGGAGACCCCGCAGCCCCTTCCCCTGTCCGGACCAGACCGACGGGACGGAACCCGCAGGAAGCACCTGGCCTGCAGCTGGTGTGCCTCACCGGCCCCCCCCCGGGGGCAGCTGCCAGTCAGCCCAGGTAGAATGACACCCCCTCCCCCCCGAATTAGAGGCCACCCTGAGTCCTTGAAACTTCACGCCACTCAACCTGAAGCCCGTGTGCGAACAGGACACAAGAGCTCCCGTAACCACTGCTCACAGGGCGCTGGCCCCGGAACGCTCGGATGCAACAACACTGCATTTCGTTCCTAACGGGAGCAGCACAGAATAACCCCCTTACCCACTGCCCCCCGGCAGAGCCCCCGGGCAGATCCCACTCCCACCCGGTGAGGTGGCCCAGGAAATAATCCATTCCAGCCTCCGGGTGGGAATCCCCGGAATTGAACCCAAAGGGAAGGTGGTTGGGAGAGCAGAGGTGGAGCCTCGATCCAAAGAAACTCGGGCATGGGGCCGACCAGGAACCGCATCTGGAAGGAAGGACTGGCTAAAGGAATAGCCGGGGGGCTGATACATGAGAAGCTTCTTTCTTATTTAAAGCTGTTAAAATGTGGAACCCGGAGCAGGGAGAATCCTCCTTCCGTTCCTCCCTCATTCCTCCTCTCTCCTCATGTGCCGACCCCCTGAGCTCGCCTCAGGTGAAGCCCCCATTCCCAGCCCCCATTCCCAGCCCCATTCCCAGCCCCTCCACAACTCTCTGGAATGTCGGACTGCGCAGCTGCGGACCCCAGAACCTTCCAGGAAGATAAAGTGCGCAAGCATAGAAGTTCAACTCTGATCTTTTCTTTCTTGTTCTCCTTTCTCCCCACGTGTTAAAGAGCTGCAGACTCCCAGCCGTTTTCCCTCGTTGGCTCCATTCACCCACCGGTCACACAGTCATTGTGAGCCATCAGCACTGAGCATTAAGCTCTTCAAGCATCTGCTGTGGTTCCTCGGGGCTCCTTTTTTCCACCGCGCCCTGCGGCCAGGACAGCGCTCACACACTTTGGGGGGAAAAAATCCCCCTCCCTCGAAACCCGAGACAGCGGAACATCTCATTTTACAGCTAAGAGAATTTTAAAATTATACATACATATTTTTTCTTAAGTTTTATGAACTGTTTCGTCAGCCGCTGCGGGTTTATACACAGATTTTTAAGATGTCTTGCAATTCCTGATCCCAATTTTAAATGCATAAACCCCCCGATCTTAACGGCCAAACGTTGTCAGCTCAAATTTTTCCAGGATTTGTGCTGGAGGCCAGCGGCACCCGCTGTAACCATGAAGCAAGATGCCCGTAACTGCTGGAAATGCTCTGGTTTACCATGTCTGCATAGTCCTTCCCTGCTGGGTTATGTTCCTGGGTCAGTAGGTTGCAACCGTGAGGGAAACATCCCTTCCCCATCATACAGATGCTCCTCTGACGTTATTTCCTTCTCCTTGTTGGCTGGGGGAGTGAGGGTGGTTTCACAACTCTGAACCGACCACTCTTTTCATGTGGATATAAATTAAGGAAAGACCATAACCTCATGAGGGTAATTTAAAGCAACAACTTTGCAGACTGTCATGATAGTAATTTAATATCTCCAATAGGATGTTAAAAGGATGTTTCACCCTTCATTTGTGTAATAGTTTGCTTTTAACTTTAATAGTCCTTGTTCTAACATCGATGACCAGCAGAATGTGTTACCAGCAACAATAGAATGTATATAATTAGGTATTTATGGATTTATATTGAACCCTTTACAAGCCTGATTCTGTTTTTGCAGCTAGTAAAAACCTGAGTAGCTATGGGGAATGTGAAAAATGTTCACTTTGAAACCTTTTATGCTGAAAAAAGCAGGTTTGGATTAAAAAAAACCAAAACAAAAAACCACGCCATTTTTACAGACCAGTTTGATTTAATGAAGACTTTCACCCCAAAATTATTAGAACAGACTGTAACACTTAATTTGCAGAGTCAGGCACTTTAATTTGATACTTTTATTAATATGAAACAACTAAAATAATGTTTAATGAGATGCATTTTTTAATCTTATTAAAACAAAAGGACTTTGATCTTATGAAAATAACCTTAGTAAATCTTCATTTTATGATTTTATTTTACATTTCCTTTAGATCTTTTAAATGTATCTCTAAACAGGTGGAAATATCAAATTATTTAAAAATAAATTGCAGAAAAGAAAATTCTTCATCGACCACTGTCTATAAATGGAGTTTTTGGAGTTGTGTTTTATGGAAGTTTTTGTACTGGTGAAATTATTTGGACTGGTGGTATCAACTGGGAGTTATTTTTCATTAAGAAACATGTTTACAGGAAAAAAGAAATGTGAATAAATGTAGAAAAGGAAAAAAAACCCATCCTGTGGTTTGATGTAATGAAACAAAAAGGTAGAAGAAATGTGGATTCTTATGGGAATGGTGTGTGTCCCGTCCATTGGAAGAGTAGGCACTAATCCTCAAGCTCAATAGCTGGGGCTTCAGCCCATTTGGCTAGGGAAGATGCTACCTTAGGGTGAAGCCACGTTCAAACTGACACCCTAATGGTGGCACTGCTGGCCTCAAGACATTGAGCACCTGGCACATGTCTCCTTAGACCTGCCTGAGGAAAAATCTTGGGGCAAGGCTGTAGGAGAAGCCCAACTGGACCCAGAGACAAAGCTGAATAAGAGGTTGCCTAATTCTTCATGACGGGAGAAGTTACAACACCACCAGTTTATGGCCAACGTGGCTGCTATTGGTAAGGATAATGTGTAGTAAAGTACTGGCTTGTGCTGTAATACAAGGTGGCATCTGTGACATTTCCTTTGTTTCCTGTGTAGTACAAGGTGGATTACAAGCAAAGGAAAGAATATGAATTGTATAATTAGTAAATGACTTAAGCTGAAATATTACTGATTTAGTAAGAGGTTTTATTGCAGCACAAACAAGCAGCCACATCTCACATAAAAGCCTTTTGCTCACAGTTCTTCAGGAGTTATTAGTGGTAAAGCTTTTTGAAGCTGGCCTGGACTAAAAGGTTGACAGAGTGATGAGCAGCTGCACTAATTGGAAATCTTTCAGCCTTCAATCAAAGAGGAATCAGGGGCAAAGGACAAACACCTGTTCAAGACAAGAGTCTACATTCCAGTTCAACGAGTTAATATTAACCCAGATTTTTATACACTCTCATGTGATACTACACTTGAAGTCTTCTGATAGCAGAAATTCAGGACAGCTCATCCTTCCATTGCCTGAAGAAGGCTTTCCCTAAGTATTGCAGGGAAAGAAAACCCTGAATCTACCCAGAAATTATAAAAACAATCAGGTTGCTTTTTTTGTTTTGTTGTGGTTTTTTTCCTGGAGTGACCGTGACTGGTCGGGTCAGGGAGTGAACCAGAGAAGAAGCGAGTGGTGTGAAGGAGGAGGGGGCCATGCTGAGACCCTTTCTTAAGGAAGATGTGACAGTGAGGAGGAGGTTGTGCAGCTCGAGGAGAGCTTGGAATGGCCGCTAATCCTCATGGGAAGCACCAGTATTTCAAGTACCGCAGGATATTGCTTTCAGTGTTGTTTTTCAATTACATCTTGTCACTGCTGCAGTTAGTGATCCATGTGGGAGTAGCGTGGGGAAAGATTTTAGCAAGCTGCATGTACAAACTGGGCTTTCAGTGTCATAATTTGCTTCAGGAAAGCCATCATCTTTCAGCAGTTTGTTGTGTGTGAGGGTTTGGGAAGAAAGAGACTCTATGGAGGGTTGAATTTAGCTCTTGATTTATTGAGTGGAAACCTCAGTTTTGCCTTCATGTGTGGATATGTCAGATGGACAGAAGAGCATGGCAGATAATCCAGTGAGCGCAGTAAGAGGGCACTGTAATCCTCCAGTGCCACTTGCCTCCTTGTGAGCATCTGCTTCCACATAAAATGGGCATAACAGCATCCTGTAGGGTTGTCGGGAGGATGCATATTTGAAAGTTATGTTGAAACTGTGGATGTTTTTGCATTTAGCTGTAGCTGATTGCTAAAGCTGGCAAACAGTCTTGAGGTTGTTGCTCTCGAGATGCCAATGCAGCCACTCCTCAAAGGCAACGCCCAAGGCAACACCCCCACCACCCTGATCTGAAAAGAAATGAAGAAGCTGCTTCTTTTCCTCTCACTCCTCTGAGTCCCAAATTCACAAGTTGCTCACGTCAGACACTGTGGTGATTGAAGCAGGTGGAGCAGTACTGCCCTTTGTGTCCTTTCCCATGTTTTAGAGAAAGGCTAACTATGACAGCACAAAAGAACTTCATTAGACTCACATTCAAAATACTCAGAATATTTTCAGTAATCTTTGTTGCTGCTTTAGAGCAGCCTGCAAACTGTGTTGTCTCAAAAGCAGGGACTAGCACTCAGTGTGCCAGAAGCTGATCCACACACTGAGTAGAGATACTTGCTTTAATATCCAGTTCTGTGCAGGAAAGGGAGCAGGGCAGTATTCCACAGAGCTAGCTCTGCTTCCCGAAAGGCAGGTGCTACTTTTATACCCAAAAACGTGAGAAAAAACTTCTGTCTCTAATATTTGCTATCACTGGCACCCACAGTTGGTCAACTAATTCTTCAATTCCATTTAAAGTGGCAATGCACAAAGATTTCACTATGCCTGCTCAAAGAGTGAAGGGCTCATTGCTAGCTGGGGTCCCTCTAGCCTGTGAGTGTGAATTCTATGCTAATGGCTCATTAATATATTAATATTGTGATTTCTGTTACTCATTGTGTTTTTCCCCAGTGCTTAAGGTTGTAACCAAGACAAGTTGTGGGGAGTGATCCTTTCCATTCCTTTCATCTGTCCTGCAGGTGTCTTGCAGGCCTGTCTCAAGGCCAGGCTGTTGACTACTTGGGGACTGGTTTTCTCTAATTTGAGGCTGGTTTTGTCTAATTCTTAGTGTTTCACTGTTATCTAGGCCTTGGTTTTGTCCTGTGTGTCCCTTGTATTCTCTTTTATGTGATTTTTTTTTTTTTTTTCAAAATGTGATTTTTCCCCAAAATTTGACTCAGTTAATAACTGACATCATTTGGGAGGTGTACATGCTCCAGCAGAAACCAGCATAATTTTTTTATTATTTTTTTTTTTGGCAGGCCTGGTTTAAAGTATGTTAGAGAGGTTAAAGCCTACCCTGCTGTGATCTGCAGGAGTGGTGCTGTACAGGGGTGACTGCAGATGACCAAGGACACCAGGATAACTTTATCATCATTGCTTTATAGCCGTGTTAGCCTTGCCATTCTCCCAGTTCATGGCACAGCAGTGTTTTCCTCGGGTGTCTTGGAAGCTGCCCCATGGCAGAAGTCAGTTTGTTCTTGTAACTGAGCAACATGTTGCTGTCCCATGGGAGGATGATGAATCATGAGGGTGTTGGTTAAGGCTCGGCAGGGTTTGGCTCAGGGAAAGCACTAAACAAAGGAGCCTAACAAATCTTGTACAGGCTATGAAAACACTAACGTTGTCATTGTCCAGGACAGGGACTGGCCCATGCAACAGACAGCAGGGTGTGCACAGGAAAAATCCCTGGCCTCGCAGTCAGAGGTGCCAGCTAGCAGAGGCAGCCTCATCAAGTGATCAGAAACAAATAATATTTACTCTGATATTTTTTTTTTCCACCTCAGGGATTACTCTGTATTTAACAAAAGCAAGGCTCTAATGTTTTCCTGTGTGACAATGAGCAGAGAGATGAACAGCACCTGGGCAACAACAATTGGAAGAACTGGCATTAATGGATTTTAGGGCCTCTGGCAGAATTAGAAGCTTTGAAATTTGGTACCAATTTTAGAAACATATGCAGACTTAAGGAATGGATACTCTTAATCCATTTTTCTTTTAACTTTGAGCATATTTATGGAAGTTCGATATCCCAGAGTGACTGTTATGCACATTTTCCTATTCCCTGCTAATGAAACAGGAAGTAATGAATGATGGGGCTGTATCAATTACATGGTTTGATAAGACCAGTAAATAAACAAGCAAACCAACCCATGAAATGCAGTTCTTGAGTAAGTATGTGTATAAATCAATAATGCCCTCATGAGAGGTGTGCAAATAGTGATACATTTGGTTTAGGTTGTATGTGAGCTGTGGGACAGATTAGTCTTTACCTGGGAAGGCAAACCTCCTTATCCTGGAGCCTCCAAGTGGGAATATAAAGATAACCAACTGAAAGTTTGTCCTTTATCCCATGTATCATGGGGCTATATCTTGAATCCTAATTATATGTTGTTTCATTTTAAAGATAAATCAACTTTGCTTTAGTTTCAGTGCAGACATTTAGAAATCCCTGTTCTAAACTGAGTTTCCTTGAGCTATAGGGATTTTTGTCCATATCAGAAGCTGTCTGGTTCTCAGGTCTTCTCATTTGTCAATATTGGAAAGATCAATTTTGTCTTACAAAAATGAGATGTAACTAAAGCTTTTTCATTCCCAAAACCTGGCAATGGCTGTTGACAGTTTTTCAAAGCTGCAGTGAAGGATCCTCTTCCATTTTAATTTCTTACTACTGCCTTTTTTAAATTCATATGGCCTCCTGCCATAGCTTATACCTCACTGATTTGCCAGCAGAGTGACTTGCATTGATGCTTCCTAACTTGTTTCAGGCACAGTCAGTTGTATTACTACAAGCTTTTTTTTCCACCAAGTCTCTCCTTTCCTTATTTAGCCTTGTTGATTAACAGTGATATGAATTTTAAAAATGCTTCTGCAATTGTGTCAACAGGAGCTGTGGAAGAAAAAAGTAGCTGGGAATAACTTTTTCTGCTCTCACTGGATCCAGAAGAGAACCCCTGGCCTTGCAAAATGAAGTGCATCTCTGAGAGCTTCTCTATCTGGGTCCAGCCATGTTTTCATCAAGGTCTTTGGCCAGCCTTTCTTTAGGAGTACAGGGATGAGATTTGTTTTTTCAAACACTTAATTCTCTGCCTACTTAATTCAAAATCCCACAGACCTCCTTTAGAAACACCCGCATAAAGTCACAATATAAAGCATTTCTGTATAGGCCAAACATACAGGTAATTCTCCATAAATGCTTTCACTGTCTTTGAAGGAAAAATCCATTACTCGGGGGAAAAATGAAGATATAACAGCACATAAAAGGTGATATTTTCAACTGGATATATAAAATATCCATAGGAGCTCACGATCATCTGACTTTCTCCTAACACACAACAGATAGTCCAAACTAATCAAGCAAAATCCAAATCAGTTGTCTGTATTAATATTCCAAGTCACACATAGAGTACAACAGATCTGTAGTTGGTTTTGGGATTCTACAATTTTAAGAAAAACCCTACTTTGAAGCAGAGAGCCAAAATTAAAATGATTTTCTACTAGTTCCCAAAAACAAATGGAGTTAGTTGATGGACCTGTTGGAGAGGGTCCAGAGAAGGGCCACCAAGATGATCAAAGGCCAGGAGCAGCTCTGCTGTGAAGACAGGCTGAGAGAGTTGGGGCTGTTCAGCCTAGAGAAGAGAAGGCTCCGAGGAGGGGCTTTCATCAGAGGACATAGTGATAGGAGAAGGGGTAACGGTTTTAAACTGAGAGAGAGGAAATTTAGGTTAGATACCCAGTTCCCTTCAGATCCTTTGAGAAACTCAGTTCCATTGACACAATTTATGTAGACCATGTATTTATAAAATAAGGACCACCTGTACCTTAGCTGCCTTGGAAGCTCTAAGTATTACTTTCATCTACTCTAATAAAAAGTTTTACCAGTTTCCTGTGGACATATGCCCAAAACAGCTTACACTGAGATTTTAATAAGGGATCTGAAAGACTCAGTGGTACAATGAGTTTCAACTTAAGGAGAAAGTTTGGTAAATAGGTTTCATAGCTCTGTAAGACAGAATTGATTTCTTGTATGTAAACAAAATAATTTCTTCCCCTATATACAAAGAGAGGGAGAAAACAAGCCTGTTGGAGCAAGTCTAGAGGAGGGCCATGAAGATGATCAGAGAGCTGGAGTACCATATGAAGACAGGCTAAGAGAAGGCTCTGGACCTTATAGTGGCTTTCCAGTATCTGAAGGGGGCCTACAGGAAAGCTGGGTAGGGACTTTTTACGAGGGCTTGTAGCAAGAGGATGAGAGAGAAAGGTTTCAAATGGAAGAAGGCAGATTTAGATTGGATATTAGGAAGAAATAATCTAATATGAGGGTGGTGAGACACTGGAACAGGTTGTCCAGGGAAGTTGTGGATGCTCCCTCCATGGAAGTGTTCAAGGCCAGGTTGGATGAGGCTTGGAGCAACCTGGTCTAGTGAAAGGTGTCCCTGCCCACTGCAGGGAAGTTGGAACTAGATGATGTTGAAGGTCCTTTCCAAGCCATTCTGTCATTCTATGACAATATTGCCTCCTCTGCCTCCCATGGTAGCAGGTGATTTTTGCTGGCTGTGCCCAGGTTGAAGGTGCCATGACTGGGGGGTTTTTTGAATGTGAACATGGTGAGCAAGAAGGCTGAAAGTTCCCAGAGGGCTAAAAACTGCAAACAGAGCTATTGTGAGTAATATATCTAAATTGAGTCTCATGTGGACAACACATAGAGATTTGATGTATAGGCAATTTAGACAGAGAAATTTACAGAAATCCCCTATTTCATATATTCTCCAAGACATTTTCAAGTGTGGAATCCTGCTCAAAGGTGCTAGACCCTCAGATTGAAACCAAAGCTCAATTTCTTAGTTCTGGTTTCAAGTTGTTGACAGTGAATCATTTAATGGACTAGCCAAATCCTGTCATCATGTGCCACTTGGTGGGCATGTGTCTGCATTTCTTACAAGGTTCACAAGTCTGCAAGAGCTGAGGTCAGAGTTTCCCTTTTTTTGTGTCACATTACAATGACACTGACTTCACATTTAGAGCTATTAAGCCCTTGGGGGTAGTGGAAGCTAAAGAGCAGTTCAACAACCTGCTTTTTATTCAGCAGATTAGAGAAGGGAAGGTTCAATTTTCCAAACTTGCTGATGTAGAACATGCCGCGTGTGAATGTGTGGGGGAGTGACCTATGCGGGAACAAACATACTGATGTGGCCAGACTGAGGCTGCTAATGAGCAGGGTGGCATTAAGTGCTAGCAGGGTGTTGTGCCCGGTAGGAGTGCTGGCTGCACTAATTACCAGAGGAAGAAATGTGGCTTATGTAGTTAATTATCTCTAAGGCAAAACAACAGTAAAAAATCAAACTAGTTTAGATGAGAGCACAATCCAAAGAGAGCTCCTCAGTGCAGTGCCTGGTGCTTCCTGACTGCAGCGCAGCACCCTGCCATAGCCACAGGAATGCACACAGCAAGAGGTCTGTGGTCTTGAAATACATATTGTTCTGACCTCAGAAAATTATGAGAAGAGAGGTGTAATCAGCAAGCAAGCCTAGGCCTCAGAGGACCACGACAAAGAAATGCTCATTGTTTTGCCTGCCACTCGCACCCTGTGTTGCCTCCTGTAGTCGCTTTGGGTAAATTAGAAAAGGGCAGCTATGCTTTTAAAGATGCAAGATAGGAAACTTGAAGGCAAGAGCAGTTTTTAAAAACTACCTTAGTTGGAGTGTTATATATACTTTGCAGGGCTGAGAAATGGGATTTTTTTTTCTCCATGTGGGACTTATAATTTAGCATTTCCATTAACCCAGACACCATGAGCTTCCTGAGCTAAGCACTGGGCACTGAGCTGGGGAGGAAGC
>NW_009953940.1:312052-315373 GCF_000747805.2 Chaetura pelagica
TAATGCAGCAGGAGGACATCCTGCCAGCTTTGAATATGGGAAGCCACATGCCGTTGTCCCTGCTGCCTGAGATGTCTCAAGCCCACTGCTCCTCTCTGTCAGGTGGCACTCACTCTCTCTCCTAAGGTGGGGACACTGGGGAGGAAAGGTAAATAAAAGAGCAAAGCAAGAGATGGAAGCACTGAGCTCAGAGATTAGACCTAAGATTCTGCCTTTTCTCAAGGCAGTAGTAATATATTTAAGAACTGTTTCATAGTCATGAGTATGTATGTTCAGGGACAAGAGGTGGCTATAACCCAGTTCCTTGTGTCTTCTCCCTTCTCTTCATTGCTGTGTTGCAAAGCTGTGTTACCTCTGTAGCCCAGTGGGATGTGAAGCCATGAGGCTCAATGTGAGGAAAGAGGCTGTAGCCATTCTTTCATGGGAAGCAGCTGAATCCAGGGCTCCCACAGCTATGTGACTACTCTACCTGCTGGTGCCTGTCAAAAGGCCAGGCATCTGCAGTGTTTAGAAACCTTCAGGAACAGACAGGAGCCAAACAGGAGTTTGCTGATCTGAGTCCATGTGCTTCATTCTGACAGTGTACCATTCCATTGCTGATGCTGTATCAAGTACTCTTTCTGCCCAATATTGAAGAGTGAAAGGACAATATTTATAAGCAAACTGCAGGCATAAATATACTGAAAGGTTGTGAAATTATAGACAGCAGAATAATGAACAAAAGTACTTCACATATCATGGCCTCTAAGTTAGGGATAAAGCAGTTAGCTAAGTGATTCCTTTCCAGCCAATGCAAGACCAACATTAATCATGTCTAACCATATAATTTCAGTTTGTAGAGATACATCCTGGCTCCTGTCCAGCTACTGAAAAGCTTAACCATGTTATAATCACATTTTGATTATCTGTTGCTTAGGGAATCAGCTTCAGGCCTCCCAAAGGAATAAAGTTAAAGTGAACAAAGGCCATCAGAATCCTGGCAGGCACCGTCTTTTTAATAAAAGCTCTCTAAGAATCATGGCAAGGATCTCCTTTTCTCTTGGGTGCATCCTTTCTCCCGGAGCAGGTGTCTCCTCCAGCTGCTGCCTCTGCCCTGTGCTAGTGCTGGGGAGGGGAGATGGCACCATTTCTACCAAGTCCAAAACAGAAGCCATCAGTTTGGAAAGAACAGCCATTCTTTGCATGCTGGCAGGAGGGGCAGTAAACTGTTAGGACCCACCTTTACGGCTGAGTAACACATTGTTTGGTAGGCAGTGTGGCATTAAGGAGTTAATCAGCAATGAGGCAGACATTAATGTCTTAATTGTGGCAAGTCCAGGCAGTTTAATTTGCTTCCCTTGGCCTAGTGACAGAGCGAAACCTCAGCCGGAGCTGGGTGAAGCCTGCTCCACCCAAACTGAGGTGGTTCCAACCAGAAAGCGCCTGCCAATCTGCCTGTCCTGCCTTCCTCCCTGCGCACAGAAAAGCAGAAATCTTGTGCAACTCCCTAACTCCTAAACTCCAGCTCTTAAACTCCTCTGCACCAAGGGAATTACCCATTATTATGTCCTCGATGGAAGCTGCTGTCTCCTCAAATTGGTTAGGCATGTTCACACACTGTAGAAAAGATAAAGTGGCTCACAATTTGAGATTAGTTTCTGCCTCCTTTTGTTGGAGCCCTACTGAGATCGCACAGCTCCGGCCCCTGTGCAGGGGGCAGAACAGGATCAAAGGGATTATTACACAAAATTACAGCGCTGCACTGAAATACTGTTTTCTTATCTGGCTTTTCTGTCAGTCACACTCCACTGCCCTAACTCTGGAGTTACACCAGACTCCGGGAAAGAACATGCCTGCATTTAGCACTGGGGATTAATTTTGTACCTGCACATCTCCTGGAAAATGACTTGGAGAAATATCTCCATTGTAGCAGCTTTCTTTCAGAAATAAAACAATATCAGTACTTTGTACAGTAATTTATTTTTCACCTCTCTCTCCACACTGCCCAGGTCCTAATAAAGGAGCTGATTTACAGCATGCCACAGCAGTGGACAACTACTTGGAAAGTACCTATATATGCATATATCTATATCTATCGATATATATACACAACTGCATTAGCAGCAATAGTGGTTGAACCTGCAGTGGAACTTCCAGTAGGCTAGATCAAGACATTCAGATTTGAATTTGGCAAAAAATCTGAATTATTTCCTTTGCTTTAAGAAACCTGTGATGGGGACCCTAAGGTCTTACACTGCATGAAAAATCATGGTGTCCCTAATATGGTAAAATTAGTCATTCACCAAAATAATTTGAATTATTTTTCCCCATGCAAGGCCCTGTCTGCTTTAGCTGAGTGTCCTCTCCAGCCTTAACTCTGATTATTTTTGGGTTCCTAGCTCAGAGTCTTCTGTAGCAGTTCTCATGCAAAAACACAGACAATATTTATAATCAAACTGCAGGCAGAAATCCACTGAAAGGGTGCAAATTTGGGTGCACTCTGGCATGTACACGGTGACCTAAAGTGACTAGTGCAGCGAGACCCTGAGGTGGTGAGCTGCTCTGTGAAGGTGTCACAGGCTGCAGCAAGCGCCACTTTGGAGAACTGCTGTGAAAAATGACACACTTTTTTTTGGATGTGAGATTATTACGCTTGTTTTGTGCCTCTTTTTTAAGCGATAAAGACAGGGTGCTTCTGTTGAAAAGAGCTTCTGTTGAAAGAGATCCTGGTCGCTAAAAAAGTCAGGAGCGACTGCAATTAAGAGTCAGGAAATGCCTGAGCTGACCCGATGTTTTTGGTACTAAACAGGGCCATAGTGGACAGGTGGCATTTTTTTTTTCTGTCTCAAGACCTTGGATTTGACTGCTTCCTCTGGCCAGTGCTGTGACACTCAGCAAACCTTTACTTCCAGGCAGAAGAAAGCTGGCAGCAGGCAGGAGGGCAGGGCTGAGCCGGGCATGGGTGAAGACGTGTCTGTGGGGCTGGGGAAGGAGGGACGCGGGAGCCTGGATTCCATGGTCCTGCCGGCCAGGAGCCTGCTGCTGTCGGCTCTCCAGACACCCGAGTTTACGGATCCATGGAGATGCTGGCAGGCCCCCAGGTCATCCTTACTCTTCTCATCCAGCTGCAACTGGGAGCTCCGCCTCGTCTTCTATGAATAATAAAATAGCTAAACGCTGACTCTCCCACGGGGACTCCCTCTGAGGTGAACGGTCACCACTCCCCAACATCTGCCTGCAGCTCCCTGTTGCAATCGCCGCGGCGCTCTGGTGCGGGGCGAGTGGAGGGCAGAGTCCGTCCCCGTACGGGGGCCGGAGCAGCGTTTCCCTGCACACAGTGCG
>NW_009953940.1:316005-351345 GCF_000747805.2 Chaetura pelagica
TGGAGCTGCCGTGCCTGTGGGACGGGGGGTGTCGGTGGGGCAGCCATCCCCACGGCATCCGCAGTGCCCTGGAATGGCTGGCTGCAAGCCCAGCCTCACGCTTTCCAGCTTCCTAAGAGAAGGACAGCTTAGGCCACCTTCTTGCCTCACGCAGCTTGGGAGCTGCCTTCCCCCACTCACAATGGGCCACGCAGCTGAAGAAACTCTCTTGAAACCTGGGGCAGACTGCCCCAGAAGTTCCTTAGATGTAAAGCTAGGTCTTCCCCAGAGGGTGACCGACAGGAGGGATTGGTGGCCTCTGTCCAGGAGGAGGAAGGTGGCACAGGCTGCGTGGGATGGACACACAGCACCACCCAGCTGAACGCTGTCCCAGCTGGGATGTCACCTCACCCGCTGCTGTGGGCACAGGGTTGGTTTGAGTGCTGAGCACACACACAGAGCTCTGTGGGGTCAGCTCCCAGACAGCCCTAGAACAGTCCAAAGTTCAGTGACTCTAAATAGCATTAAAATAATAATGGGGGGCTTGTGGCCGGGTCAAAATGACCAAAACTGCTTTTTCTTTCCTCCTGCTGCAATAAACCCATTCCTCCCACTGCCACTCTTCACAGTCCATTGGCAACTGCTTTCTGCTTGCAGGGGAAAAAGGGCAGGGTGTGTGGTGGTGCTTGTCCCAGACCAGCCATCAGCTGGCATCCTCTTGGGAAGTGAGGGGAGAAGATAAAACAGAAATGAGACACTAGTCAAATTCTGTTATCTTGTGATAGTAATTAACAGGCAATAGAAGCTGATACTCAGGCCTTCCAGCAAGCTTTTCTAGTGAATATGCATTTGATCAATCATGAGTCGTTTCTGCATTCTTCTGCAATTCCTTTTAATTATTTGACTGTTAGCTAAATAGTAAGTATTCCTACACAACGTATTTAGGATATGAAGTATCCTTATGGATATGGATTTAGGATATGAAGTATACTTACATGAAGTAAACTTGTTAGATACTTGTGCTCTTCTTGTTTCAGTTTTCTTGCATTTCTTTAAGATTCTTTGGATCTGCATTTCCCTGACCCGAAGTAGAAATGCTAAAATAGACCAAGGATTTTTTTTTAAAAAGTAACAAAACATTTTATTTAGGAAATGAACTTGTTTTGTGTAAAGGAACAGGATGAAAAGTACACCAGGAAGTTAAGTGTTTGAGTATGGGATTATTATAGATATGTAATCACATAAACACTGAATTCATACAAGGAGCAATAGAACTGTTGCCATTTCTGCCAGGAATTACCCATCTGGTATTGGCAGGCACTCAGTGCCCAGACTTCAATGTGGTTCTTTTTTAGAAAGTCTGCCCACAGCCAGAAGTTGAGATGGCCAAGTGGCTGCTTCAAGCCAGAATTCAAGGGTAACCCTCATACGCTGCGCAAGAAGGAAGGGAATTTTCTTGCTTGTGCACCCTCATTCTCTTCTCTTGGTCTTTCTCGACTTGTCAGCTTGGTTCTCTTTTACAAACTGGAATAAACGAGATTTAACCACTAGATGGCTGTGTTCAGTAACAAAAGGCCACACATACATTCTCATTCCGCTGTAATGCATACTAAAGATGCCTTATTGTTTTTATAAGCTCGATTCATCTTTTCATAGAGGAATTTATGTGGACAGGCCAAAGAGGCAGGAGAACCCTCCCTGACAAGGTTATTTGCTATAGAAGCAACCTTGGTTATTCTGTGCGTGCGTAGTTGGGCTACCCTAGATAAAAGGAGGGCTGTAGGGTGCAGTGCAGTTTTGTGCAGTAGCTCCTCACAAAACCAGCCTGAACGGGACAGCTTGGTCAGCACTGGTCCTGAGCAGGTATGTCTTGAGCTGTCCTCCAGTGCTAGACCCAGCCTAATTCTGACGGAGGCCAAGGATGACATTTCCTGTGCAATTTAATTACTTGTTTTAAGGAGTTGTTTTACCCCCTGTAGAGCTGCTTTTTTGTTTCCACAGATTAGAAAGTAATTTTTAAAAAGAGAAAGGTTTTAACCGTTTCTTGCACATTTAAATGTGAAAATTGTGGGCTTACCTTAAGAGGGGAGCAGAAGTTCAGAGCAGTTCTGCCTGATCCGAAGCGATGCTGCGGCCCAGGTACCAAGCATGAGGATGAGTGCCTGGGGATAGGAACACTTTGCTTCTGAATCCATGTCTGATAAAATCTTTTACATAGATTCCTATTTTTTACTATAAAACAGTGAAATGTAAGCATTCAGTAAAGCACGGGGTTAGTCACTGGGGTGTCCTGGAAGAGTGCTGTGGCACTAAAAAACTCCTCTGCCCAACAAGGCTGAGTTCCTGGTCACTGTCACTCTTAAGGACTCTGATATACACTGCCAGGGGGTAAGAAGAAGCAGCGATGGAGAATGGCAGGCAGGTCAGGCAATAGCTATTACAACTGTCTTCAAAAATCTTGTAGCAAATTCCCAGGCAAACTGTATAGGGTTTTTTTGTACACTTTTTCACTGCTCCAGCAGTTAAATTTTAATTTAGATTATCAGCTACTATGTTAAAAATGAAACTACTGGGGTCAGCTGAGAGTGTTTGACATTAAATTTAACTGAGGCTAAATTAGTTAAATTAAATTTTTAGCTTAATCTTATTTTTTTGGTAAAAGGAAGGCTCTTTTTACAGGGTATATCACATGAAAATGGTGACTGCAGATTTATTTACAAGACTTCATCAAAATCATGCAAAAACTTTTTTTTAATTTTTCAATTCATGTCATAGCAATAGAAATCAGTATAAATTTCAGATTATGCAAATAAGGAGCTATACAAATGTACTCTAGAGTATTTTCTTATCCTCAGTGGTGATTTATTTATTAACTTTTTGTCCATTTATGTCTATTGCCAGTAAGTCTCTGGAGTTCTGTTAGTTGTTTCTAGTAACAGGCCCAGGGCTCATGCAAATTCAGAGAAAATACACAGTTGCAGCTTTCTAAAATGGGAAAGAGGGGTTTCTTAACAGACCATCAAGCTAATCTTGCATCCCTGTTTAGTCAGCCTGTTGTGATGCCAAATAGAAAGTGAGTTGTGATTGTGAACGTCTCTTTAGAGGCTGCCAGCTATGGGCTCAGCTCTTACCATCATCTTCCCTTACAGAAACATTGTACTTTCAAGACATTATGGTGTCTTTTGTTTGCTGCACCAGCACTAGGAGGCAGAATTAGGTATGTATATATAATACACCTTTTTATGGAATATCTCAAACACCTGTTCTAGTATATGAAAATGTTACGCAGAACAGTGTTTCTAGGAATGCTATTAAAAAACACCAACAACTGAAGCATTGATAGGTTAAAGGATTTCTATAGGTTGTATAGAAAAATTCTGGGTGACTCGAGAGCTGCCTCAAGTTTCCCCAAACCCACAATATTATCTTACTCACAGACAGGCCTGTAGGGAGTGGAAACTGAACTCGGGTGTTCGTTTCCTCTCTCCATATAATGAATACCTGGTTGATCTTTTCCTTCTTTCTGTATGTGACTGAAAGTGCTGCATGTTAAAGGTACAGCAGCAGCTGTACCTTGCTCCTTGTGGGCACATACTGTTTGTTCTTCATACCTTTAGCAGCTGTCACAAATGTCCATTAGGAGATGCGTGTATGAAGTTATTGTTATTTAGTTACAGACGTGACACATAACATCAGGCATGAACACGGACAAAAAGGCAAGCTGTCAGATACCGATTCAACAGGCTCAGGACTGCTCATCTGGAACCCAGGGCACCACGAGGTCAAGTACTTCCCCTTATTCAACCACACACAATACCCCTGGCTGCTCTGTATTTTTAGTTTCAAGTGTTTTCTATCTTTGGTATTGCATTGTTCCACCAACAGTCAAGATGCAAGAAAAGTTTTGAAGTGAAGAGCTGCCAGGAAACTTTGTTGGAAAGCTTGTGATGTTAACCCAGGCGCTGACGTACTTCTCGCACTCAGATTTGAAGGGATGACAGTGGGAGATTTCAAGCTGCAGGCAAAGCCATGTCAGTTCTGGATGGTTTTCTGTAAGCAGGTGGAGGTGACACCTTCCTCAGGAAAGCAATGTCAACTAGTAAAAACACAGGCAGAGAGGCAGTGTGTAGCAGCAGGATTTTCTAGGGCCCTCTTTCTAGGAGAACTGAAGTGCATTTATGAGCAGCATTTTGCCTGGCTGGTGATGCTCCTTGGGTTGGTAACAATATTAATGGCTGTTCCGGTCACTTTCAGTTTCAACATTGACATTTGCATGAGGTTTAAAAAGAAAAGAGATTATTTTCTAATCTTCTCCTTTTGCAGTTTTAATCAATGGATGATTATGCTTAGGTAGACAGGTCTTCCTCTGCTGTGCTGGTAACCCAGCCCTCAGAGAGATGGGTTTGAACCTGAGAGCCTCCAAGTGGTCACTTCAACAACTATCTGCCTCCTTAAAGCTGACAACAATGCTGTCCATAAATAAAGTGTTCAGGGAAGTGTAGGTTGTTTACCTGGTTTATATTCAGTGTATCATCCCTCTTTCCTGTTTTTAAAAAGCAACATGTGTGAGTTCTTTCATGAAGCTCTGAGGAGCAAGCTGTAGCCCACATAGTTGGATCTTTCTTATTGCTGTGGTATTCGGATATTTAATTTGACTCTGCAGTGGATGAAAGTCAGCTACTGAAGCTTGTTTTTTCTCTACCTTTGACAGACACTGGAAAGAGGAGGGAACATGGAGAAAATTATTCAAGAAGGAGGAAACATTTAGGAGTAGTAACTATGTGATTTCTCAAGCCAAAAAGGCATTAAGTGGTTCTTCAGGGAGTAGTTCTCCCAAGCTCTTGAGTCATGTTTTGCCTTGATCACATAAGCAGAGTGCAGCAGCTCTTCAAGGACTTGCTGGCTCCACCAGACATGTGTGGGCTCTCTGCCAGTCAGCCTGAGTGGGGAGGGAGAGAGGGCAGGGGTGTGCCTCTGGGGAGGTGACGCCTCCGAAAAGGTATCTACAGATGATGTCTGTAGAGGACTACAGATGGCTAGATTTTTTTCTCTGGGAGGTCTAGAGAATACTTTTTGTTGTTGCTATTAGGTAACATTGTCCTGTACTTTTGTTATGGTTAGAAATAAAACCTAGACTTGTCATAGGATGGCTGCAGCACTGGCTGGTCTGGCTAGCAAGAGGCAAGGTGAGGTTGTACACCCACATGTCGTTCTCCAAAACATGGAGGGTGCAGTTGGAGGCTGTGAGAGGTGGCCCTGCCTTACCCACTGAGGTGGGGCCCCTTTGGTCTCCCTCATGAAGTGTGGGGATGGACACAGCTCACACAGGGTGAGCTATTCCTGAGGCCTTCCCACAGCTTTTCCCATACATCTTCAGCCCTTTCCTCTGAAAACAATTGCAGCGAGAAAGTGCAAATAGCTCAGCACAGAGTCCAAAGCCTGGGTGTGCTCCCAAGCACAGGGTGAATAAAAGAAACACACAGCTGGGTAGGCTGCTAATCACTTGGTGGAAACATTTCTTAATTATGCAACAGGCAGCCTTAAATAACCTCCTAGAAAAAAACCCAAACACTTCTGCCCTCGTGATGCATTACCTCCTTAAAGAGGCAGAGAAGCTCTGAGAGACAGCAGAGATGGAAAGTCACTGGGAAGTCCTGTGGGCTTCGCAGAGCAGCTGTGGTGCAAGGGGTAGCCCAGCAAGAACCATAGGCTGGAAAGCCAGGAACTTCAGACAGACTGGGGTTGTGGCTGGTTGTGGAGCAATGTGCTTGTTTGCAGAGAGGAAGATGAAATATAGAAGGCAGGCAGGCCAGCTGCCAGCCAAGCAAGCAGGAGACTGTGACAAGCAAAGAGGAGGCAAAAAATGGCTAAAAGAGGAACTGGGTAGGAGAATCTACCCACAAGCAAACTTCTCAGCCAGCAGTGTGACAGCACTCTCACTGTACGATGGCAGCTGTGCTGACCACAGGCACTGCCCTGATGCGCTGGCCAGCTTGGGATCCTCCACACACTCAGTCCCATCCCAGCATGGGCAGGCAGCAATGAGCCTCTGCAGCTGGAAAGCACAGAGGTGAAGATGTGAGGACATGAAGAGCAAATGGAAGACCACGCATGCAGAGAAGGTATGGAGATCCACCAGCCCCTAGAAGGCAACGGACTAGTGGGATCTGAAGGCATCATTTGAAGACATCAGACAAGTGTGCATGACTGCTGCTCCAGCCAAAATCCTGCTTCCCATCTGACATCTTCTCACAGCAATGGATGGAAGTAGCTGAGGCATTTTGGAAAAATAGGACAATATTTTTGTCACAGTTTAACACTAGGCTAGCACTTAAATGAATGACAGATGTTCTCTATTAACCCCTCTCCTTTACCCTACAGGGAAAGGAGAGAGAATAAGAGAGAATTACAGGTTGGAAACTAAACTGCACAGCTTGAATGAAACACTAATGAAGAAAAGGAAAATAATGAAATATATACAAATATATGCAAAACCACTATCAGACCTCCCCCCATATTGCTTACATCACCACTGAGACTGCAGGCTAGGCCCTGGAAAAGTCCCATACTGGGCTTCTGGAGTCAGTGGCAAACTGAAGCTGAAATATACAAACTCAGGAATGCATGGATTGGGATTAAAGGCAGACAAACAGACAGAGTCGTCTCAGGATGTGGGCCATGGACAAAGAGAGCTTGCCCCTTATCATCCCTCAAATTTATACCAAGTATGACACATATGGGACTTAATTGAAAAGTAAAATTACTAGAAAGAAAACTGGTTCTATCCTGGCTCAACCCAGGACAATTTTCATGTTGCTTGGAGAGATGCAGCTGGAGAACAGAGCTGTGTCTAAAACAACTCATCCTGAACTGAAATAAAGAAAAGAGACTTACATACAAAAATTTGCACCTAAGGTACAGAGACACGTGTGAAAAGCATCTAGATACACTGTCTGTGGAACAAGAACTATTTTCACGTGGGAAAGGAAAAGGTTTAATGAACCACAATACACTTCCAACTTCTGTTTTACAGTAGGAAGATGAGATACCATCTGAAAGCTGGCACAATTTGTTTTTAAAGCACGTATCTGTGGAAATCCTATACTTGAAACAAAAAACAAAACAAAACAAAAAACCAAAAAAAGGTGACAGAAATCAGAATAAACCACTTTGTTTACAAAAATACCTAGATGATCTACCAAAACTTTTCTTGTGATGACAAGCCATGTGAAATCTGTGCAGATAAGCCATCACCAGTGGCTTGTTTCCCCTGTGCCTCACTGACAAGATATGGGGAGGAGTGTGCGTGATTAATACCCAGGGGAAAAGTAGAGGACATCTGTTGAAGTAATCCCTCATTACTCACAAGTGGGTATTGATCAAATTAAATCAAATATGCTTGTACTCATATTCCTCTGGACAGCAGAGTCTGGAGGTGGTCCAAGCAGAAGCAGCAGAGGAGGTGCTAAGTGGCCTGGTGGCACAGCATCCCACCCACCACTGCATATCTTGAGGGGTGGAGGAGGTGGGACAGGAGAGACGCTCAGCTGAGGTGTGCCCATGCACTGCTTTGCTGGTGGTCACAAAGGACAGACTCATCCATTCTGGGTGAATATATAAGGCTGATTTTTAAATTTATTTTTTTTTAGATTTTCACATGTGATCTTTTATTAAGCTAAAAGTAGGACAAAAATGAGTATTTGAAGGTTGGAAAAAATCACCTGTAATTTGCTTAGGAAACTCAGGTTATTCTGTGATGTGCAAGAGAAGTTTCTGGGTGTGGTGTGACCTGTCTTTTCCTGTTTCTCACTGTTATTCAGGAAGATGATGGCTTTTTAATTGCAGTTATTATCTTTATGTGATAAACTTAGTTCTGGTGACAAGATAAATAATGCTGTAAACAAGACCTCATCTTCCTTTCACCGGTTTCTTTGGTTAAGTAACTTAGGTTAGTCATGGAGTAAAGCAAGGTACAATGTAAATATGCCCTGTCCTTTTTAACCAGCCCTTCAGTAATATTGTGCCAAGTAAGGACTAAAGGTTTTAACATTGTGTACAATGATATTGCAAAAAGCTTATGCTGTTTTACAGAGGGAACTTTACAGTAATAAGCTGCAGTGTTAAAACAACAAAACAGTCTGCTTTCTTTTTCTTCATGCTGACCACAATTTTTCAGGAAAAATGAGTTACACTAAATTTTTACCTCTTAAATTTGTAATTACAGTTCCCTTGACATTTCAAGTCCTGGAAATACTTAGAGCAGAGATGCCGTGAGCAGTTCATTTGCTGTGAGCAAGGCTAAGCACAGCTCTGCACATCGCTCTGTCGCAAGCAACTGGCGCAGCGTGAGCGTGTCCGCCCGTACTCGCGCCTCCGGTTCTCTGGAGAATCATTCTGAGAAAAGCTGAGATGGACGAACCAGAATTTAATGGCAAAAAAAAGCCGTGTGCTTGTGGGTGACTGGGGTGGTGTCAGTGGTTAGAGACTCACACCTAGCTGATGCTTCACTGCATGATTTGGGTGGGGGTGAATGGCCAGGCTGGGCAGCAGACACACTGCTGAGGTCTTCCTTCCTCCCATGCTGGAAACACACTTGTTTGTGTGGGGGACACAGTCTGGGGACTTTCTGAGGCACTTGCTTTCGAAATTCATGGAAAATGGGGCAAAACCTGAAAAAAAACCACCAACAGATTCTGCTGGTCTGTTTTTCTGGAAGCAGCAAAAAGATTTCCAGGGATTTTGCCACACATCCTAAAGACCCTGGGCCATATTTTGTGTTATGCGGGGGGAACTAATGGAGGCTGCATTGAGCTTGGGGTGAAAGCAAGTTCTAATGAGCCAGCTTCCTTGGCTTTCCACATTGCCTTGGTTGTGCTGGAGAACCCAAGGAAGGGGCTTTGGTTCCTGAAGGCTCCCTAGAGGGGACTGCCTGGGGAACTGCTGGGCAGGGGTGGATGTCTTGACCTGCCTGAGTGCCCTGCTGGGAACCATCTCAGTTTACAACCAGGCAGACCTCAGGGTAAAGCTGCAACGCTGGTGTTTGGTGGCATACAAATACATTGAGAGAAGGAAAGAAATGGCATCCCACTGGCAGAGATTGCTAGTGGGACACATGACATTTGAACACTGCCTGAATCTGGGCTGAGCTGGCTAGACAAGGGGGACCCAGCAACCTGCCCCAGGAGCTGTTGAGCATAATAGACAAGCATAGGTGTGGTTGTGCTGAATTCTAGTCACCAGGATGCACCACACAGCATAGAGATTGATGACAGTTGGTCTACTGTCAATTGGTCATTTTACATTTCTTTTTGTAAGAAAAATAAAAATATCTCAATTCTTCATGAGCTTCTTGCCTCCTCCCCCAGATATAAACTAATCTGAGAGCTATTTAGTTGTCACTTACATGGCACTTTTGATTCTGATAGCAAATAAACTTAGTTCTTTTACTTGTGTTTCTATGTAAATCTTGGTGCAAATAATTATAGTTTCTTAAACTAAAGCTTGAAAGTTTTCAATGACCTGATGGAGGAAAACAGAAGCACATTGATGTCTCCTATTTAATGGGGGGGAAGGGAATAAAAATATTGATTATGTTTGTAGCTTGTTTAGCCTTGGTACAATACATCAGTTGAGTAGAATTAAAAATAAAGAACGTCATACATTTTCCAGACTGTGGGACCAAAGGGTCCTTTCCTCAGCTGTGCTGGAGCAGCTCAGGAGCCAGAGTGGCCGCGGAGCTGGGTGGCTGGTGCAGACACGTAGGAGTAGGGAACTTTTGGCATTGCCACATAATGCCAAAACCTGACAGTTGAACTCTAACCAAGTGCTCCTTGTGTCATCAACTTGTTCTTTTGACACCTGACTTGTTTACAGCATGAATACTTGCCTCCCACATACAGGGATTGAAACTCCCCGAAGTCTAGCACCAGATGCCAGAAGAGAGGGTGCTTTACACATTTTGAACAAAGGGTAGGTAAAAAAGGTTACCAGGTATGAAACGTTTTCAAGGGTTTGACTTTGCTTATTTTTCATGTAGATTAGGTGACTACAGAGGGGCTACTAAAGGTTAATGACACTAGACAGCCCTTATACTGTAGGTTTTTTCCCTCAGTCAATTTTTGTCTCAAGTCAAAAGTTTCTTGCATTTCAGAACTGACAGCTGATGGGCTGTGTAAAATTACTAGATCTTTTCAAAGGAGTTCCACTTTATCAAAACAGAACATGAAAATTTGTAGAAGGATGAATTTAAGAACATTTTGGACATCTTCCCAAGTCTGAGTTGCACTCACATTGAGGGAAAATCAGAGATTGGCAATTCTAAAGGCAATAAAGAATTTTTTATCATCAAATTAATCTCAGCAGTAGGATATATGTCCTCTGGGGATAATAAAATTCTAAACATAGAGGGAAAAACTGTTCAGTAAACATCCTGGTTCTGTATCTAATATTTCCTTTAAATATTAATGTAATGGAAAGTATTGTTCTTATGTGAAGTAAATAACATCCCTTCTTCTTGAATGCAACATACACCCAGAAATGCTACAATAGTTGCCTGAAGAAAGAAAACAACCATTGCAATTCTGTGCTATTAGAAAACCAGGCTTCTTAAATAAACCTAGTTCCATCCTTTGCTGATATCAGCTACTAGCCTGGTGATAAAAGCAATTATGTAGACTTTTTTGAGGTATTTTGTTTCAGTATTGTTCAATGTTTCGGCAGAAAAATCTTTGCCAGCAACTCTTACTGGCAAAAAACCCATGCCCATTAAACTGAGAACTGATGCCCCAGCAGAATTACTAATGGGTTGGCAATAAGAAATCTTCACCACATGACTTCTCTAGTTATTTTCTGCAGAGATCAGTGCCAGATTTGATCTCATTCTACATTTTCATCTGTGGCGAGGAAGAAATTATTAAGTCACTGGTGATAAAACCCAAAGATGACAGGAACACTGGGAAAACAGTAAAAAAGGAGGAGGCTGAGGAGTCAGACTGTGGAAATTAGATGGATTAGCAATCTAGACCCAATGAAACAAGTGCACATTAATACAGGCAAATAAAAGGTGTAGTATTATATCCTGAGAACAGCAAAGTACATAGGGGGCACGGTGGGCAAGTAGCTGAATATGAGTTCAGAGTTCAATACAGGGTTCTAAGGGAATGATGCAGTTCATGGATGTATAACCAAGCTAGAAGAGGTGACTCTTGCCCCTGTATTTCTCATTGCTGGGATTTCTTGCCATGCTAGTAATTCTAAGGCTTTTTATCAGTACCTCCCAGGTCTCACTGAGATCACCACTTTATCTCTATTATGAATATTTATCCACTGCAAAAAAGGGTATTTATCCCTTAATTATGGCAATAAGACACTGCAGAAATAGGTAAAAGCCAGCTGGATGAATTTCTCAACTTCCTTTTTCATGCCACAGTGGTTTATTCTCATCTCCCTTGGTAACCTTGAAAACCTCAGAGTAAAAAAGTGGGTCATCTGTTTCCCCCAGTTTGTAGCATTAATCACTGTGTAAGCCGGATACAAATTCCCTGGTACATCTCAACTGTGTTATGATTCAAAGCTAAACATACTGATCTGCAGCCAGCTACAAGTGTTGTACAGAGTTCTGTGGCTCAGTACTTTTCCTTGTCATTTAACAACACTTGAGATCTTTTGCTTTGTTAGAAAGAGAAATTGAGGATGGAACCAGGTAGTTCTTGGATGAAATTCCGTTGGCTACAAAAGAAAAATGTGTTTTCTTGAATCCATTATTAATGCAAGCAGAGGTTATATTATTTGGCAACAATGCCAAGTATCCTGCCATTAACACTTATTCCAAACAGCCTTGCTTTGATATAACTGTATTTGCTCTGATTTTCTACCATGGGGACATATTGGGCCTGAACTGGAGATAATTTGAGGATTCAAATACATTTCTAGAATCTAGAAAATGGTAATGAAGAGGCCTTAGTATTTAGCTGTTTTTGGCACAGAGACATGCATCTGGTTCCACACACTCCCTTTGGGCAAGTTTCGTTTTGATTCCTGTATATTCCATGAAGTACCTGAAAGAAAACAAGACAAAGTGACTTCAGAAGAACGAAAGAGAAGTATCAAAAGGTAAGACTTGGTTGATCCCAAAGTTACGTTGTTAGTGGGAAGTGAATACGTCCTCAGTGCCGATAGAAAGTATTGTTATTTGCATACTGGACCTGTCACCTCAGGATGTCACTGCATACTCTAATAATCAGTGAACTTCATCACATAACTACTGAGGAGGGTTAGGTGAGTGTTATTTCTCTGATTTCATGCAGAATCAATATATAAATGGAAGAAATGAGACGTTAATTACCCCTAATACGCAAGGCATTTAAAACCCATTGATTTCACAAGGCACTAGTCGCCATAAACCTTTACATCTGGAATAGTCATCTGGACACTCCTTTAGTCGAGGGAAAGACAACAGAGGCAAATTCCACCTGGGGTATCTGCACCACAAAAGTGGAATACCAAAATGCAGCCTACACCAGCTGTGGTCATCCACTTACCCTCATCTCATGTATTTGCCCTCCTGAGATTCTCCGGAAAAAATTACAAAACATATCCAGGGAATTTCCATGCAGTCCTTGATGCTATCTTTAGAGTGCTCTAATGCAATTTCAGAATAAAGAACTTGTTTGTACTTTTTCATGTGTCTACTTGTCTCTGCTTCACCCAGCTCAAAACAAGAGAGTTTATAGATTAAACACTTACTGGTTCCACATACCTATAAAGTTATCATCTCCTGGTTTTTCTGACCTCTGTGATGTCCTGTGATTATTTTCCATCTACTATAGGCTTTGCTGGGTTTATTTTATCTGCTTATTATATTTTAATCATTACAGTATTAAAACAGAGGTTTATTCAATCTTTTATACATTAGCAAATATTTTTTAATAGCTTATTTTTCTTTAACTGGGCAAAAATAAGTCAGGGCAAAAATAAGCTACACATTCTCTAGAACTGAAAGTATTTAGTTACACCCTGAAACATAATAGAAAGAGCATGTTCATAAAAAGAGGGCTAGGCACAAACAGCTCCAGCAGCTACACTGCAGATGTTATTATTACAGGCTGAACCTTCCTTGTAGAGAAGAAAAAAAGAGATAAACTTACCCATGACTACTAGTATATTTCCTGCTGGACTTTGATGAGAGCTTAATTCAAAGTTAGTTCCAAATAGGAAGCACTGTTAACTCAAAAGAGTAAATACTGTGAATTTGGAAGGTCAGTCCTTTGCAAAGCATGGGTGGACTTCTGTATTTCTACAGATGAAGCCACCTGCAAGATGAAGAAGGCAAACATAAATGAGGAGCATTAGGCACTGGAAATTTTCAGCAAGCCAGGCTGTGGCCCTCACCTTTTCTGAAGCCTCAGGAGTGGAGGAACATGCCTGACCCAGGAGCAGGCATGAAGGTGGGGGAACAGTGAGGTAGAAGTCTTGTGGCGCAAAATGAAACCACAGGTAGCTTGGGGAACTGGGTGAAGCTAGAAAGCTGTGCCATCTACAGCACATGTAGACACTTCCATAAGTGAATATAGCCACACAGTGGAAAGTATAACAAGGCTCTGCACATTAGAGACCAGCTTGTTCTTGGTCACAGCTGTTGGCAGGTTTCTTTTCTGGGACAAGAGTGAGCCTGGATAAGAAAACAGATGGGTGACAGTGGAGTAGCTCAACATTGTAGGTGATGATATGGTTGTAGTTAACTTACAATCTGCAGACACGTGAAAAAAACAAATCTGCAGATAAAATCTTACTGCTCTGAGGAGGACTGAGTGCATAGCAGAGCCCAGAGTGTAGCCCAGTGCAGTGGAGATGAGCAAAGATTAAAGGTCTGATGTCACAGCAAACTGCCTGAACTGAAAGTTGGTTTAATAAATAATGAAACTCCGATGATATTAAATTCTGCCTTAATAGGTCTTCCCTGCTGTGTGCCCAAAAGAAAAAGCGAGAGGAAGAAAATTTTGGTGATTAATATGTTAAATTTGACATTCATGTAGACTCAGGTTTTGCTGGGCCTGACGGGGCCTGAGCTACACGTCTGGTCGAGTAATGCATTTTGAACTTTAATGGTGCACACTACTGATATGACTCAAGTGCATAGGAGTGCTGGCAAGTACCTGAGGCTTTCCTGCCTTCGAGCACCTGACCTGGCACCAGCCTTCAAAGAGAACAGCTCTGCCAAGGGTCATCATTCATTGCTCTATCACCACCACCCAAACTTCCCTTTTTTAAAAAAAAAACATATCTGGAAATGATGACTTTTTTCTTTTAGGCAAATGTAAGCTGGTCTAGACATGCATGTGATTGTGAAAAAGCCAGGCAATATCATCCTTTTCTGTTAGACTGTGCGTTAATAATACGTAAATGAAAAATAATGGGATCTCTTTCCTCCAGTAGAAATAAGCCTTGTCCTTACTGCAGGTAGGAAGTTCCAGGCTAAATAAGTTATAACCTATCATGCTGAAATACCAGTTGGGATACTTTTTTTGCTTTTAAAGTGGTTGTGCATTAAGGACCACAGCAAAGGCTAAGACACCTAATTCCCATTAAACTGTAACCAGCAAGCAGTGCAAGAAGTGCGTGTATTTAAATGAGATCTTAACAAGGTCTGCCTAGATAGGCATGACTATGGGGTGAAGATTGCAACAAAAGCTGTTTTAGGTGCATCTTTTCACTACAGAATGTATAAAAGGAAGTGAGAGACATTTTTATAAGTTAGCTGACCAAATCCCCATCCTTAGTTATCCTACAGCATGCCTGGAGTAAAGTTGCTGAAGTCAACTGAATTATTAAAGGTTTACACCACTATAAATGTTACTGGAGTTTGCAGGAAGGTGTTTACCAGGCATCACTGCAGTGTGCACTCGTCTGTCACAAATGTCAGGCAACAGGAAGCAAAATTAGTCCTGCAACAAGTAATGTTAGTTAGTGGGAATTCTGACTGGTGATCTCATGGTACATAATTCTTTGCCTCATGACCAAAGTCTGCCCCATGGTACTCAGCAGTGTATCTGAGAGTGGTCAGTAAGAAAAGCGTTGATTTCAAAGCTCAAACCACTGCACTGAGCTGTGTTCCTCGAAGCAGATCCCCTGCTCACTGCCTTGGTTTCATATTGTAAATGAGAGGGGAATTTTGACCTCTTCTTATGATATGCCCCCAAACAGTCACTTTTTAAAAAAACAACAGTACTGGCTGGGAGTTGGACTAACTCATGATGTGCATTCATATGAGCTCACATGAATCCCTTGACATGGAGCCATAACCAGAGAACAAAACCTATGTTTTCCCCCCCTCCAGTAATTCACCAGGGGAAATCTGACTTCCTGCCTAACACAGATGTGTACTAGAGCTTAATAAAAAAAAAATAATAAAAAAAAAAAGGGGGGGGGGAAGGGGGAGAAAAAAGAAGCTAAATCAGTAACAAGAAGAATAACTGCTGTCAGGGCTTGGAGGTGGTGGGAGGTGGGGGAGATTACATACATAATGTTATTCACTTTAGTGAGGCCGGAGGAGGGGGCAGTCTGGATAGCATTGCCGTAGGCTGTCTTTCAGTATTAGACACAGGGAGTTTTTTAAGAATTAACATTAGTACAAAAAGAAGTCATCATAAAACTCCCAAGCAAAATTACCTGCTTTTATTTTAGGTTTCTGTTTGACAAGCATTAAATAAGTTTTTTGTTTTTTGAAATATATATATGTATGTATATATACAGACAGGCTTTCTTGGCAACAGACATTTATCTTGACAAATGGAGACATAATCACACCAGAGTGTCTAGATTTCCTACAGCAGTTTGGTGTAAAAGGGCTGCAAAGGCCCCTTTGCAGGGGTGCTGGGCTGCCCAGGGCAGCAGGAGGACAGCCAGGGCTCTGGCCAGCCAGCAGGGACAGAGGACTGCTGGACCTTGGGGGAACTGTCTGAGTTGGCTCAGGTTGAGAAGCAATAATGCTCATACAGGAGCCATGGCTGTTCTACTAAAGATAAGAGGAATAACCCTTGTAGCTACTGGCAGTCTTCTCCAAAATTGATGGTCAAGGAAAAGTGGAATTAAGGTAGCAGCTCAATTAAACCACTTCTAAACATTTTGTCTTTCTTCATATGCAGCTAGGACAACCCTTTAGAACCAGGCAAGGGTTGATGCTCCCAGCATTTATCACCAATGTGGAGAAAACATCAGCACAGAAATGACTGAACAAATTGACATTAGCACATTGAATCTGCTCCCATCAGTGACATGTTTGCTGCACTGTGTGTTAAACACAGGCACCTGAGAGATGGAGCACTTGGGTATGAAGGCACCTATACTTCTATCTCAGGGTTTTAAGGGGCAGTTTAATAAAAACTGAAATTGTACCTGTTCAGTGTTGTGGTTTTCTATTTTGGTGCTGTACATATTACACTGCATTGTCCTGCTCAAGTATGCAGGACAGCTATGTGGTGGCTGCTTCCCTGTGGCTCTCACCTCAACAAAACATGCATCATATCACTGTGCTGAACTACTTATCTTGCATGGATTGAATGCACAAGCTGATATCATGCACTGTGGCCTCACAGCCCCAAGTGCACAAAGTTATGCTCAGCATGAATTTTTTGAGACCTATATCCAAAACACTCTTATAGCCAACATCTGGACACTATTGAAATCTGCACAGCCCAACCCCTCTCCCCCCCAAATACTGCTTGAGGTCCTTCAGTTCCTTTGTCAGTAAAATCCCCAGGTACTGAGGATCTCTCTGGAGAGTCTGTGGCCCCATTACCACACTGCAGAGGTGCTCAGAGACTTTCCTGGTGCCAAAGTCTCAGCAGGACTCTCAAAGCATTGTCCTGGGCATCTGTATGACCAGGTCTGCCCCTACCAGATACCCCTGACTCTCACTGCCTCCTAAACACAGCTAGGGATGAGCAGGTCCAGGCTGTCAGTGTGTCAGCTGGAATCTGTACACCAAGTTGCACAGCATGCAACTCATGAATGGCTAATCAGATAACATACTAACTTAATTAACCACTTCTTGTTAACCACCTCAAAGAAACACAGTTTGTCCATGGGGTCTGCCTGCAGCAGAGTAGCACTGCACATCGTGGGGCCCTGCATATGCAGGTAACTTTTCTCTTCCATACATGCAGGAAGGAAGGATGGGCAGATGGCTCATAGAGTGTAAATAGAATACCTTATGTTCTGTAGAACATTACAGCCTGTACCTAAGCCTGTTCCAGCAGGGACTCCCTATTCTTGCTTTCCCTGCAACCACCAACCACAGAGTCCTGTGTGGGGATCCTGGGACACACGCTTAGGTCAACAGCTTGATGTGTTTTGATCTAACTTAGTAAACACTGTTTGATGTTCCCAGCCCTACTAAGTGGCCTTAATACACCGAAGACTTGCTAAGCAGGGCACTGAAGTATCAAAAGATAAACTGATATTCTCTCTACATAAAAAATTTTCTAAGTGCTTTCTTCTTTTCTTTATCATAAATTTTCTGTTAATATAGTGGATGGATCCCTGAAAAATACAAAACCAAGATAATATTCAGATCACTCATCTTCCCAGTCAGGAATTACTGTAATGATCTAAAAATGTCCCTTTCCCAGACAAAATGAATGTGTAAGCACAGCCTGAGCAACAATCCCTTCCTCCACTGTATTATAAGGAATTCCAGTGTAATACAAGTAGTCATTAAGTCAATTGTTTCGTGTTAGTTTTGCCTTTCCACTAAGAAAAGAATCTCTGTAAAAGATTTGAATCTTAGCAGAGACTTCCAGAAGTGGTCACAAGAAGGGAGAATCCAAATGAAAGTTCTCTTTTGCAGAAAAGGAAGGAAAAAAATACATGAACTTGAAGAGGTGTCTGGGCAAAGAGCAGAAAGCATCAGAGGGTCAAAATCCCCTATGGACATTAGGGAAATACCAGAGTATATATTAAAAAAAAGGCCCTACAAGCTTTAATGTTCCCACACAAGTAAATCACTAGAGACAGGCTGGGTACTCATTTACATAGGAGCTTCAAAATGAGAGAAGCCTCATGTGACTTCAGGGTTATGAGTAATGGGTCCAGAAAGCAGCAGAGAAAAATCAGTGGGATCTGGGGCATTTAATCTGAAATCCTTCCTTTGTGCAGAAGCTGCAGTTAACAGCAACTAGAATTAACCAGCATCCTGACACTGAAGGTGTCATGGTGGATGCTCTGCCTTTTCACCACTGCCGAGTCTCGATGTTGTGAGCTGCTGCCATCTCCTAGTGGAGATATCCTTTCCAATCTTTGTCCACTCTTTCAGCACCAAGGTGTCTGCCTAGTGCAGAAGTTTGATGAATTGGGTGGCCATGTGAGTTGCATGAGTTGTAAAGAAAAAGGAAGAAGGGTATGGATAAGCAGCGTCAGACTTCAAAATAGAGGAGTGTGCTGTATAGATGGGGTTGGAAGATCCAGCAGTCTCTGCGCTGGGGGGTGTATGCTCACTTCTAGGTTGTATGCTGTGAAAAGAGGGGTACATGAGTCCAGAAGGAGATGGGCTAAATTTTAAGAAGAGCAGTGGACATAAGGAAGATGGACAGGCATCAAGGAACATGAGCTAGAGAGCTGAGTGAATTACAAGGATTAGCTAACCTGTGGCAAAAGTACTCTGAATTTAACATCTACATTATTTCAAATGGGACAGCACTGAAGCACATGCTGAGATGTGCTCCTGAACACCACAAAGGGTTTAAAGAGTTAACCAAGACAGAGGGCAGCTGCTGTGGAGAGGTCAGCCTCTTGGCAAAGGGTCCTCTTTCCTGACAGCATCTGCAGCCTCATTTTTTTCCTTCAGGTCATGAGCAGCACCAAGAAGCCATGGTAGTTTTCAGTACTGCCTGTCTGGGCAGAGGTCTGAAACACCCACGTGTCTGGTGCCACACTGGGGGAGTACTATGGTGCAGAAATCCCCTGGCAGTGCTGCTGGGTTAGGCAGAGCTTGGGATGAGAAGAAAACACCACTTTCAAGTACTTTTTCAAGTAGCACTTGGCAGCTTGCTTTTCAGGAGCTATCAAGCAACCCAGATGCCAAGGCCAGAAGTTAACAGGGGCTTCCCTGCTGCCCCTGGTGAAGGGAGGTGGTCAGGTGGCCTGTGCCTCTGGCTGGGCAGAGGTGGGGATCATCATTGCCTCCCAAGGTATGTTGCAACTCAAGCATGTTTCTTCACATCAGTTGAGAATCCCTGGCATAGCTGTTGGATAAATGAAGAAAGCCAAGTCAAGTTACTCTAAGCTTAGCTTCTCTTGCAGCCTAGTCCTGACCATCCTTGTTTTCCCACACCAGTAGTTCTGGGAACTGAAGATACTCTGCACCCACAGGAGCCAACTCCTTATGCACACTGACTGCATGGGTCTCCCACAGTACCAAGAGCTCTTCCTGAAAGGACAATGATGTAAGGTGGGAGTATGCAGAGACTTAGAGCAAGTTATCACCTCCTCAGTTTGCTTAGCTACATCATCTGAACAAGGGAGCACTAGGTAACATGCTGAATGGTGGTTCTAAACAAAAATGTTTTCTTTAGGGGGTGCCCCATGATCAACTGTGCTCTTTCTCACAAATATAAAATAGCAAATTCGATCCTTCAATAATTTATTTCTTTATATCAGATAATGTTTTTCAGTTATACATTTAAGTTCATAACTTTCAACACGAGTAAATATATGTAAAAAAACCCCTAGCTGTGCAAATTTCAAGTTGCATTGTCTCAAATAATATAAATATTTTAATAAAACATACGTTCACATTAAAGTTCACAAAATATATAAAATTTAACAGAAACGAGTAATGAGTTATTTAGGTTTGGTTTTTTTCTCTTTAAAACCTGGTTTTTAATAACTAGAAAGATTCTAAACTTGTGAAGCAACTTAGAAGAGGTATCTCCTCCAAAATCATAGCAGCAAAACAGATGCTGGAAACTTAAGAGATGTGAAAGAAGAGAAGGAGGTACCAGGCACAGTGGTAAAGGCAAAGTCACTAAAGAAAGTATTCCAAATTGAGAAGTGGATACATGAACTCTAGGAGTAAAATCTCAACCCCAAAGCACTCTGTTACTGAGCTCCAAGCTATTAGCACAGTAACAGAATCACATTTAGGATAAGAAAGAAGTGTGACAGAAATGGGGAGAGAGGTTGAACAGCAGCACTCATATTCCTGGCAGTTACAATGCAAGAGAGTTGCTCTGATTTCAGAACTGAAGCCAAAGACAAAGGCCTTTGGGGTTTTTTTGGGTGGTCTGTTGGAGGTAATTCCTTCCATATGATTGGGGACAGTGAGATTCACTTTTCCCATCACATGCGTATGTCCATTAAAGTTGTTTCTGTAATCACCTGTCTTTCCAGCTGTCTTGGGATTTGGGAAATAACCTAAATGCTGTTTAGGTTAAGCATGTTAAAGGATCACAGCTCGTCGTTTCTGGCTGTGGAATCTGCAAACACAGAACCACTTGCCATTAACAATGCCTGTGGGAGCTCCTGCCTTGACGAGCTCTCTATGAACATCAGCAAGGATGCAGGCATCCCAGAATGAGTTCCTTCAGACATCAGCTGCAAGCTGCATCAGCCTGTCCCAGCGGGATTCCTCTCAGGAAAGACTTGCCTCTGATGAAGTACATGAACACAAAGAGCTCCTGCACCTCTTACAGTAGCTGCAGCTTCTCACCCTGGGGGAGGGCAGGTATTGAGGAAGAACTGGGAAGTTCTTTGGATTCAAATGCTTCACACTTCCTCCTGGGAAGTCCAAGAATTAAATACAGCACTATAGGAGCTTAGTCATGAACAACAGGTCTGTGCTGGAGGCCGCCTGCCCTTCTCAGCAGTCTTGTATGCAGTGTTTAGAGGAAGTAGACATTTATTCCCATTCTTGGGAATAAACACGAACATGAGCAGACATCTTATATTTCCCCTCGCCCTCCCGCTCCCAGGACTGTTAAGTGTTTTGGACATAGCACCGTTTCAGTGAAGGAAGTAGCTGGCATGGCTCTCTTGTTCCTTTACCAACTCCTCGCCTCTTCTAGCCATAGATCTGTTTGAACTGGTAGCATTCGTTGCAGTAGCCATGGCACTTGGCATTTCCATAGTGGTCGCAAGCAGGGGCTCGGCAGCGCTGCTTCAGGGGCTCCTCTGCAGCCGGGTCCCGGGCGCTCCCCGACGGCGGGAGCTGAACCAAGCGCTGGCACTCAGGGCACAGGTCGTTGCTTCTGCCAGCCAGGTTGTTTCTACAGGAAGCCACAGCACACTGTCTCTTCTGGCTACTCATGGCTGCTCGTTGCAGATCTCTGTGCTGTCCCATTCTCTTGAAAAACATTTAAACACACTGTCAGTTGCTGTGCTGGCAGCACAAGAAGCTTTTCATTTACTTTCAACTCTGCTAATGGCTTCTATAGGCAACCACTGGGGGCTGTTGCAGACACATGCTGCTTCTGAAAAGAACAATAGTTCTAGCCTAGTTCGTATTGAAAGAAAGAAATAAATCCTGTAATTTCTTAGAAAAAAATATGTGGGGTTTTTTTTTTCTTTGGTAACTCAATTCCAGAAGGGTCAAAACAAACCAAATTAAAAAAACAACAATCTGGAACAAAGAAAATATGTAATGGACTCAATGAAAAAGGCAAAATGAAACCGACTACAACTTGGTGCAGTTTGCATAGCTCTAAGGGCAAGAATGAAAATCTCCCTGATCAGCAAACAAGCCAACTCCTGGCTCAATTGCTTCCACTGAAATTGCTGGCAAAATCCCAGCTGAGGTGAAGTTGAACACAGGTGTGATAACCCTAAACAGAGAACAACTTTTAGGAATGCTGCTCAGCTGTAGCAGGAAAAAAAAAAATCCTAAGATCCTCTACATTTCTTTCCATGATACTTAGGATGCAGTCATTTGAAGATTTTTTTTTCTAGTATGTGCATCCTGAGTTGCTCACACAAGAGAAAAACATGCAGGGCTAAACAAAAGGAAGATTTTGAGAAGTTCACACTTACTTCTGGCTGTCTCACCAGCTGTTCTTCCGTCCTCCTGGCTTCCTCAAATCGCTGGTTCTGGGCTTTAATGAAGCAGTTCTGGCAGTATCCTTCCAGCATGGTGCTGCCCAGGGTGCCGCAGTCGCGCCGCTGGCAGGACACGGTATTACGGAAGGCGGCAGCGGAGGTCCCCGGCTGACCCGCTGCCGAGGACTTCCTCTGGGATCTCCTCTGTTGGCGTAGCAAAGGACTGTCTGTAATGCAGAGTAAGCACAGGAGGAGTTTGAATGTGCCTGGCAGATCGAATGACCCAAAGGAACTACGAAGAGCTCCCCAGTTTAAAAAAGAAAAAGACAAAAAGAGTTTTAAAAACTCTGCTGGTCTCAAACGTGGGTTTTAGGCAAACCTGAAGCCGCCCAGTTGATGCGCTTTGCCCCATGTTACATAAGTGAGATAGTACAGCCTGACTTTCATATCAGAAGCTGTTGAAACAGCTGATTTGAGACAAATTTACCCTCCATCAGAAAACTAGATCCTGCTGAAGACAGAAGGAATTTCACCTTTGGTTTCAGTGTGTCTTCTGTGATCTACCCCAACAATTCCCTTTAGGCCTCCCCCATTTTGGGCACATCAAGCAATGGAAGTGCCAGAGAGCATAATGGGAAAAAATGTCTTATGCTTTGCTTCATGAGACTCAAGTCTTATATATTCCACAATCAGAAGGAAAAAAGTTTTATTGTCGACAACGCTGGAAAATAAGCTATTGCAAGCTGGCACAGAAGTTGCCTAATTTGAAAGTATGTGGAGAGTGCAGCATTGGCACACTTGTCAGTAATAAAAATGCTTAAAAGATAAGCAAAAGTACCTTTCACCCTGTTTACCCAAGGACTCTTTGCCTGTGTAAGAGAGCAGCTGCATGAAAAATAAAGATTGCATGCTGTCATTTATTCACACACTACTACCTTTTTGAAAGCCTGCCTTTAAACACATATGCACAAACGTACATGCATGTACTGGATACTATCAAAAAAATACTTCAAGTTATAATAATACACTCCTAAATTACTCCAAAATAAAAGTTCATTATCTACAGTCAACTTCTATTTGCTCTGCTTATCAACACAAATTCAGTAGTTACTCTAAAGTGTTATACCTGTTACATTCAGAATGGATGTGGATCTCCAAATTCATCCCAAGCTTTCAAAAGCCTTGCTAACATAACTAGTTTTCACTAGCATAAATACAATAGTGTCTCCTTCTTTGACTCCTACAACTTGTCTATCTGCGAAGAAAATTCATACCAAACCATGACTATTCTAGATGGTGAGGAGGGATCAAAACCCACCCCTCTTGAGCTAGTTTTGCTTCCATGAAAGCCGATGAGAAGTTTTATAAGAGATTTCACAGATCTTCCGTTGTTACTGGGTGCCCCTTTACGGGATAATTGGCCAAAAAAGCCCCTTCTTCTTGAGACTGCTGTTTCTACTCCACACTGTTCTTGCCCCCCCTGCCCTTTTAGCACCCAGTACACACAGAGTTTCAAAGCTTGAGGAGGCTGATCTGCAGCCAAAGAGTGCCAAAGCTCACGCCATCTCCACTTACCATAGTTTTCCCTGTACTCAAAGAAACACAGCGTACAAAAGCCCTCATTCTGTGATGTTCCAAAAAACTTGCAGCCCGGTTTCCTGCAGAGGTTACCTCCCCTCTTCTCAGGAGGCAGCACCAGTGGCAGGGGCTCCTCACCATGGTTGTTGGGAGCTTGAAGGCAGGAGTTTTGGACAATCTGTGGGATCTGGGACGGGTCAGGTGTTGATCTCTGATGGCATGTGGGCAGGAAAGCAGGGCTGCCATTTGAGGTGTGTTCTGTAGTCCTTTTGAAGCACGTGCTGCATGTGCCGTTGAAAGTCCTGTTGGCTTTCTGACGACACACCTTGCATGTGGCATAGTCTAAACGTCTCTGGTCATCCAGGTTGTCGCAAGGACTGACCTGTCTGGAGTTGTAGCAGCGTTCACAAAGTCCATTGTGTTGCACGTTCAATGTAAAGGGGCAGTCTGGTGTCCTGCACTTCATGGCCGTGGTTTCGCTGTACAGGAAGAGGCTCGGAGCAGTTGGAGGTGCAGAGCGAGGCCCTGTAATGGGCTCTCCAGGTTCACAAACATCTCCAGGAGAGGAGCCCGACCCAGCTGCTTTCAATTTCTCAGGTGCTGCTTTGGAGGTCTGCTTTCTTCCTTTGCTTCCCTGGGACCTCCGCTCAAAGCACTCATGGCAGTAGGGCTGGGTATTCACAGACATGTAGAAAGGACAGTTTGGTGTTTCACATTTCACCTGTAGGAGGGAGAGCTGGGAAATAGGCAGTTCCTGTTTGTTCCTGGAGCAGGTGTCTCTCCTGGCAGGTTCAGCGTTCTCCTGCCACTTCTTGTACTCGTGCTGTACCAGTTGAAAGTAATCTTCCACAAGGTTTATTTCTTTGGGTAGGTTGCCTTCATCTAACCTGGCAGTCAAAAAAAAAAAGAAGATTGCATCAGTGGTTGAAAAGGGCAGATGGTGGGGGTGGAGGCAAATACAATACTGTGGGGAGGAAATGTAGAATTAATGCACATCCATATTACTCAGCTAGAAGATCCTGGATGTTAAACTGTGGCTGTAAATGGAAATAATTTCAAAAGCAGGTGTTCAGTGATGTCAAACGGAGACTTTCACATCTAAAATGGTCTGACACAAAGCTAAACAGAAGTATTCTTAAAAGGATTTTCTAGGTGAGGGTTTTCTGTCTGAGAGCTGTTTACAGGAAGAATATGGATAATTTCTCAGAAGCTAAAAGAAAGATCCCCCCAGCCCTAAGTTCTTCTGAAGACCAGTGCTCAGCTGAGTGGAAGACCCCTCTCTTCACCTGCCCACACAAGCCTTTCCCACAGTGGGCTCAGCATTTCCTGGTAACAGTTTATGATGAAATCTGCTCCTGGTTTTTCCCTTATGGGTCTGTATCTACCAGCAGAATTCTTCAGGCAAACTACAGGGCTTCACTGCAGTGTGTGTAACGCTAGCATCCCTCACACCATCCCTACTCTGCCCCTGACCACAGGGAAAGCCCCACAATGGAGCTTCACCATGCTGCAGAATGAGGAGTTAGCATTACTGGTAACACACAAGAACACATCTGTGCAGAAGGACCAGGGAAGCTGGATTGCTAGTCTTTGTGTATGCATATATCCTTTGGGTTGGAGGACTTCACTTTTCAAGGCTCCTGAACCACCAATCCGTGTGCAGTAACAGAAGCAAAGACAGTGGATACAGGGAGTAGCTTCCTTCTCACACTCATGAAGGGGCTGGGCAGACACTGCTGCCAGTGTTCCCTAAACTTCAGGACCCAATGGGTGCCTACAGCTGCCCCCTGTGTGTTACTGACACTCAACCATCAGGGGGATGAGCACAGGTGCTGGTTCCTCCTCCAGCCACATCCTCCTGCCGATGCCACACTGCAACAGCCCAGGGTGCCAAGGCATCTGCTCTAAGGACACACTGTTGAGCACTTTCCCTAGGGCAGCCAAAATTACACCAGCCATCTTTTATGCTTATGCACCTTCTATGCCCTTACATAAAGCCCAAATGTTCAGTCTAACTAGTTCTGGGTTTAACTACTTTTCAGCCACCCTCCTGTGTAAATCTCACTTAGTCAGTGAAACAAGGTTTACTCCTCTAGAATATTAGTTTCAGTCTGCTAAGTCTGAAGACATTTTAGCCTTTATATTTGAGACTAGTCTGAGCTCACACCACCTCAAAGCACGTCAACAGGAATACAAATATTTTATATTTCAGAGGGTAAACACGTGTGCTACCCTGGAAAGAAGAAAAGACCAAAGGAACACGCTGGGTTGCCAAGTTTCTCCCACCTCTGTATACAAGATAACTTTGGGAAAACAGGAATGACACTCACTTTGCAGCATTAATTAGATGAGTTGTACCATGATCCCAGCCTTGCACTGGAATTTCAATCACTATCAAGTAGTCCTTTAGCAGCTGCTCTTTTTCCCTTTCTTCTGAGTCTGTCAGAAAGTGCACACTCAGATCCTCAAATCTGCCTCGCTCACTGGTGACCAGAGGGACAGCCCGGATTTCTGTCAAGAAACAAGATGGATTAGCATATATACATATATACACATATTATAAATATATTTATTTGTTTGTTTGTTTGTTTTTACTAGGCAGAAATAACCACAAGATGCAACACACGGAGATGTCACCACTGCTCCTAAATTTCGGAGAGGAGAATGGCTGGCAAGAACAGTAAGTTTCTAAACAGTGGTACTGGGAAAGGATGAAGACATGTCTGTACCACAAACCTAGCTCCACCCCATGGGAGCTTTAATGTCTCCACAGCAATTTTCTTCTCAGTGTGGGAAGTATTGTAGATCTCAGTTTATTATACCTTTCCATGGGATGATGCCCTAACCTGAACCTAGAGAACTGCTATCCATTCAGAAAAGATGCATTCAAAACAGCAAAGCACATATCTCATTATCCCTGCCAGGAAGTGGTACACTGCTGAGAGACCATGTCCTTCAAAGCTCCTTCTCTTAGCAGGGGGTGAGGAAAAGAAGCCAGAACACAATGAAGCAGAGGCCACCCTTTGCCTGATCCCAGCCTGCAAGCATGTGAGTTATGCTCCACTTTCAACCAGCATTTTGGACACAACCTTCAGTTTCTACTTCAATTTACAGACAAAGCTGTTTCTGATCCCATTTTAAGAATGTATTCCAAAGGAATAATTTACACTTATTTTAAGTTTTGACATGCAAATCTAAACGAGATTATATTTTAAATCCTTTATCAGTAGGATGATATTGAAGAAGCTACTTAAATACCAAACAAGGTACTTGAAAAATACCTGGCCCGCTGTCCTTCAGAGTCACTAGTGGTGTAAAATGCATGTTGTCGTAGCCAAGTACAATTGGGTATCTGTAGCATTCTTCAGCTGGCCAAAGGAGAGGCAAGTAAATACCACCAACATTCAGAGGAGCAAAACTGGAGCCTGACTCTAAACTTCTCACCACTTTGTCTGCATAAGGAAGTAAAAATAAAAACCCAAACAATCAATAAACACAAAGAAGTACGTGCTACAGGCAAGACAAAAGGTACTCTGAGTGTTTTAGAACAATTGCTGAAAACTCCCCAGTTCTGAAACACATCTACCAGAAAACAACAATGAGCAAAGGAAGATTAGTAATGCAGCACAGAGTAAGAGGGTCTGTAATGTGAGATGACTGTCTGAGAAACTCACCTGCAAGGACAATGACTGGCCTTCTGAGGATGTTAGCAAGGATGAAGATGTGGATTTCTTCCAGTGCATTATATGGAAGCCTGTTTCTAGCCCCAGATGTTTCTGGGGAGGTCATTTCAATGAGATACTCCCACTCCTCCTCCCAGTTCTGAGGAAAGAAACATTCATCAGCAATGATTCCAAGACATGAAGGTCAGGAACCAAGTGCAGCACAGCAGTGTTCAAAATAATCACATTTTCCCATTTCCTCCCAAGGAAGACTATTTTTACTCTCCACTAGCAGCGGAGTCCATGAAGCCAAAAAGCAAACAAAACCAGGAAGGCAAGGCTGTTGAGTACCCAGAAAACAGCACCAATCCCTCAGGCCACCTTACCCGAGTGTCATAGTGGAGTCCTGTTTCTACAAACTCCTGGGATTTAACAGCCTCTCGCTGCCAGCGGAGCTTGAAGTTCCGTGTGTCATTCTCCCTGAGTGCACTAAACAACGTTCTTCTTAAGACAAGGTCAATATCCTCAATACCCCACATGTACTGTGATGCAGCATGCATGAGGCAATTGCCATCGCCTGCAAAGACAGAAAGAGTACATTATTTTTAAATGGCCACTTAAATAATGGATGTAGAACTAAGCTGCCCATATGCGTATTCCCTCTGCACTCCTCTCTAAGCCTTAGGCAGAAGGGTTTTAAGAAGATCACAGCTATCAGCTCTTCTCTCAGAGGAAGAAAGGAGAAAGTCCCCACTCTACTGGCTTTGTGCCCTCAGCAGTGGGTGTGAAGCTGTCCTTCAGCAACAGTGGGAAGCCTGTCCCTCACCTATCTTACTTAACTTTGATTGATATAATTAACTAAATGTTGGTTTCCACTGCAAATCCTAAGTAGTTGAAACATCTTTTAAACATGAGAAATTCAATTTAAAATTACAGAAGAATGTGTAAATCTCCTTTATCAGCGTTTATAGAAGAACACCTGATGGCACAGGTTAGAGATAATGGAAACAAGTACGAAAACACTATAGTAACACCAAGCCTCATAACCTCTGATGAGCACTGCATGGCAAGGCCTAGCACTCAGCTGTGCTTGATGGAGGAGTTGTAATTAAAAAAAAGAGACAGAGAGGGAAGAGCAGCTGATTCATGCAAAGCAAATGTAGGCACACCTTGTGCCTTCCTTTCAGAACTGATAGTATGTTGGGTATTTTATTCAGAGGGTTGTTTCTCTAAAATACAAAATTAAAACTAAATAAATGAAAAACATAATTATTTTATTTTCATTTAGACACACTTCTTACATTGAAAAAGTCCTCTTTACAGGTAGGAAAGAGATGATCCACAATTTCAGAGGGGAAGAAACTAAGAATCAGAGGAGTTAACTAACTTAATTAAAAGGTGTGACAAACTATATTTTGTCTGAGTTTCAAATTCTATCTGTAGCCAACTTCTTCAAAAGAGGATGTAAAGAATCATCACTGTCGTATCCTAAGATTCAAAATTAGGTCTGGTGTTTACTACAGTAGTAAACAGATTCACCAAATGCTAAGAAACCACAGCAATTTTCTTGGAACAGAGGACATCAACCACGGGTTATGGGAAAAAAACAACACCCAAAGAACCTCCACAAAAGACTTCAACCCAGCTTGCTACATGCATTGTGAGCTCAAGTGTACCATTTGTGAACACTTCAACCACTTTTTGCTATGAAAATGCAGAGAAAAAAATACAACAGACCCCAGATCCTGAAAAAGACATAACTTGTTATCTACATAATACTTCACAACTGGTTATGGACTCTGTGTATATCAGGTTCCTGCAAGTGCCCTCTGGTCTCTGAGAGCTGTCTTGTAAAGCTTATTTCAAGCCTGCAGGCTGCTCACGAGCTCAAAAATCAAGGAACAACACATAAAACAGAAAAACTGACTGGGTTTCCTTCTAACCAAGAAAGATGACATATTAATCCCATTAAAATTTTCCCTTCGCAAAATCTAGAGCAAAGATAAGATTTTTTTTTAAATTTTTTTTCTCTCTCTCTGAGAGCTCACTTTCAGTTCTTGATTGAGAAGCGCTGCCCAAAATTCCTTACACAGCACTTGGAATTCCCCCGCGCCGTTTGACTGGCAATTGAGCAACAGTTGTACTTTTTGTTCTGCTGCGTGCAGGGCTGCTCAGTGAAGCAGCCCTCGGACTTTCCCAGGGGGTGTGGCTGAGGGAGCTGGAATTAATGCCAATTCATTATACAATTGAAATCTCTACAGCCAATAGGTGCTGGAATTTTAAACACCTTTTTTTTTTTTTTTTTTAAAAAAAAAATTTATTTCCAACAGTATTGTGAGATACAGTAGAATACAAGTGGGAACCAGGTAATCATGTATTATTTTATAGTGTATTTTTCAGTAGATTATTCCAAATGTTACAAAAAAAAAAAACACAACAAAACCAATAACAAAACACCACTCCACAAACTCTTGTACATATTAGGTAAAATATTGAAAGATCCTATAGGAAACACTTTCTCTGCTTTCAACAGTTAAAACCTTCATTAGAAAAAAAACCCCGAATTTTCCAAAGAAAGCCCACTGATCACTGAGAGAATCAGTATATTCCTCCCACATCTGTGAGTTCAGCAGCTAAATGCTTTTTTAAGTATTATTCAAGCCACACGGGAGAAAAAACACTCATTGTGTTACTTTCTGGGATAATACAGACTTTCTCGAGGTTTCTGTCCCTTCTTTCAGGGATCATCTCCTTCAGTGCAGTCTACCTTCCCTCCCTTGCAAAGGCCTCTCATTTCAACTACTTTGCATAAACCACAGGTTCCCAAAGCCACTCCTTCCACTCATACACTTAATGACCCTAAAGCACTGAACTGAAGCTGAGTTTATTGGCCATGTGGGGCACAGGGGAACCACAACCTGAGCCCTTGCTTTGCCTTCCCTCAACCTGCACTAATATTTCAGCATCTTGCACATTGGTACATCTGCTCACAGATGGGATCCAAGTCACCAGTCCACCAATTGTTCCCATTTGGAACACGGACCAACAGTCATGAGACAACACAAAAGGTCACAGTTCCCGAATACAGTCAGCAACAAAGACCTGACCAGGCAGCATTAGCCCCTGCAGGATTTGTATTAACAGGAGATGTGGAATTCCAAAACTGTTGGTCTTTGCCCTGGGCAAAAAATGATGCACATTGTCTATTTTTCTAGTAGATCTGTTAGTTTATCTCCTGGGTTGAAGTTTTGAAGCTGCAGCACTTGGGAGTACCTGCAAACTGTTGCCTGCCCGAGTTGCAACTCCAGTCCTTCTGGAAGTGCAAGCACACATGATCTCCCTGCACAGCCTAATTACAGTCATGAGAATTCCACACACGTACAAAAGCCTACCAAAAGGTTAGTGCCCCTATGTCAGTTACTGAGAGACACGCTGGGATCAGGTTCTTCTAGGTCATGGCAGTGCCATCTACATGGCGGTTCTGTTCTTACGGCTTTTGCACAACACAGCCATGTGCAATCAGACCGAGAAGTATGGTAGAATTTGCGACAGGAAGAATGTGGACTATGAAGATAAGGGCAATAGATATGAAAAGAAGTATCCACAGGACACAACATAAGGACTTCAGTGAAGCTGCAGGTCCACCACACCCAGTATTTCTATAACAAGTCATCTGGTCCTTGAGCAAAGAAAATGTATCTTCTGTGTTCTTGGAGTCCTCACTGTCCTTGTCTGCCTTTGTGGTTTGGGGCAATCTGTGCTGTAGGGAATCCTGAGTCCAAGTTTGTAGCTGTGTGACCATAAGTCATAGCCATTACCAAATCTTTCCTTCACTGAATGTGAAATGCCCAGCAATTCTTAGAGTCATGTGCAAAAGTTTCCTGCTCAAGACTGTGGATACATGTACCCTATTAAGGAAAGATTTGAGCTACTGCTGCACTTTGTCATTTACAGCACTTGATGCAATACACACAAAGTAACCCAAAAGCCACGTCCTAAAACCAGCACTGACTCTTGAAAAACAAAAAAAAAGGGCACTGCACACTTTGTGTTGCACAAAGATGGCTGTCAGTCACACACACAAGTTATGGTGAGCCTAGACGAAAGGCATGAGCTGGCAAATCCCAGAAGGTAGCTGAGTATGAGGGAGCTTAGCTGGGAACAGTATGATGTCTCCAGACCAGCAAGACTCCATGCCCAAGATATTCCAAGGGGCACTGCTGTTACAGCTGGATCAGCAAGTGAACCTTGCCTGCCAGCTACAATAGCAGGGCTTGTAGTAGGGTATTAACTTCTGCTATATATACTTGGGAATGTATCTCTGTCATTCAAAACATCCAAATCTCCTCTTGCCTGGCATTAAGGGCTTTTGGCACTTCCGACAAGGCAGCAGACACATCACAGGGTGGGATTTGTGGAAAGGTGATGGGTTACAAGTCAAGGCTTCCACCTGGTATTTTACTCTGATGTGTCACAGGTTACTGATATTATGAAAATATCTGTGAAATTTTCAGGCTATCCCTAATGCTGTCATGTGTGCAGGGGATTGCTGCAGCCTCAGGAGAGTACATCATGTGGAAAGAATTTTGGTTTACAAAACCAAGATTAAAAGGAATCACTTTTTTAAAGCCCTGAGCTTCTGTTTCAGCAACGTGAACTCAGATGGTATTAATAAAGGTACTACATTCATATTACCCATTCTAACACAAGTGCAAAGACCTGCTCATAACTTACCATTAGTCTTCAAAGGGACAAGTCTCCGAACTTCCATGCACCAGTTGAGCTTTCTCTGGCGTTCCAGTGAAGTCTGGGTGGCCTGGTCAGTCAGAGCCTTCTGAAGTGTTTCTCGAAATTGGGGACAAAACTGACCCATTCTGAACATTTCTATGGTGTATCTGTGCATAGTCCTGAAGTGGTGAATTACTCCACTGGGAGGCCTGACCAGATCTTCAGGTGTCCTCTCTCTGATCTTCATGGCTTTCAGCATATTGCTCTGATACAAAGCTTGAGGAAGTATGTGTTGGCCAGCCATTTTTCTAGAATACATCTGAAATGATAAAGGATCCATTTATTGGCATGTTAGTGCCCTTGCATCACAGGGCTGTCACTTCTGCAAAGACTGAGAAGGCACTTTCAGGGTCAGGATTCTGGCTGCAGTCTTGCCTAAAATGAGCAGTGAGTGGATGCAGTTCCCTGAGCCTTATGGAGATAAAGGTTTTTGAAGCTCATATCTATTAGCCTCTCTGTGTTACTCAGATATAGAAACTGACCAGCTTATTCTAATAATTTACGAGATATTAAAGATAATTTATTCATAACTAAGGAAATTACATCATCAGTCAAAAAAAAAAACAACAACATTTAAATCAAAGTAAGGATAAAAGAAGGCAAGATCAAGGGAAGGGAAAATTATCCTGGAAACATGACTAATTGATAATTGCATAATGTAATCCCGTATGAACCTGATGAACTTTCTGCACGTTTCAAGCTCTTGTTTTGATGACATGCCAAAAAACACAGATAATGACCATTTCAGATTCCCACAAACCATACATTCTGAGAAGTGATGCTGTGTACAGAACAAAAAGAGCCCCAAGAATTACACGCCATGCTAGTTATCTGTCCCATACTTACAATGGCTGAAGATGGCAAATGAGGAATTGTAGCAGAGCAAGTACTCAAGGAGAGACTTATGTTATTCTTCTGGAGGCTCCTTATATTTTGTAAGTGGTAGAGATACTGCCCAGAGGTGCTTGTGCTGCATGTGGGGGTGCAGACTGCAGTGCTGCTATTACTCAGTGGTAAGTCAACATAGCTGAAAAAGCATTTCCACTTGGCTCAAAAACCCCAATATTTTTCCACAGTGGGACATGTAATGTTTGCTACCTTGCATCCCTTCCTTCAGTATCTTTGCCCTCATGAGCTACTGCAGGAAGAACAAAAAAACCCCCATAACCTCAAACTGTCTACACTCTGAAATACTTCTTCAGAGCACACTAACTTTGTGGCTAGCTAGGGACCACAGCCCTCAAAACTCCTGTGCATTACAGTAACACCAACAACCTAGTTTTACATGGAGAGACTCTCCATGCTGTCCACGTACATCACTACTCCATTTCAAAAAGGCAAAATTTCTATGAAAGCAAATAAAGGTACACATGCCTGACATGCTTAGGTCACACTAGGTCAGCTCACCACTGTGATTATGAATCTAGGGACAAATAGGTATATTTTAAGGTCTCCATGTATACCATGCCAAGTACAGGGAGACAAGCAGCAATTGAAAACTGATTTATGCAACTATTAGGAAGTTTCCTCATGGAGGTGGGAGTCTGGAGGGCCAGAAGGGACTGCAGCATGACAGACTGACTGGGAAGGGACTCCTGGGGCTGTGGATGCAGAAGACCTCTTTTGCACAGAAGGACTTAAACACTGCCTTCCCTGCAGGGAACCAGCTGCTTTCTGCTCTTCCCTCGGGCACCTCCACTGGTAAAGTCCATCTCCAGCCTCCCAGCCAGAGTGCAGGAAAGGACCCTGCCAGGGGAAGAGGGGACCTCTAACTCCTGGTGCCATGAGCTGCCCTCTATAACCTCTTCAAGAATGAGCTGACAGAGACTCAGTGGATGTCCTGCCAAGCCCTAAATAGAGGCAGGTGAGACATAAGATGCTGCAAAGTCCTTTCCTCTCAGTCAAGGCAATGTCATTCACACAGTGTTTCCTCTGGTCCCTTTAACAGCCTTAGGGACAGGGCTCTGAGCTGTCACATCTTGCAACACGTGGAAAAGCTCTCCTTTAGCTAATAAAGATGGCATATTCTTCTAACTCCCTCACCAACATACAACTTAAAATGGAGAGACCACATTTTCTCATCCACTCCCCCCAACAATATAGTTTTACACATGCTATTTATGTAATCCTAGATTTAAATGTATGGATGATTTAAGGAATATAAACAAGCTCTTATCAATCTGGTTAAAAAACACAGCTATACTTTGCTCCAAGATGACCAAAATACTGAATTCCTTACTAATGCAAGTAGAGCCATTGAGTCAATGGGAATTTTAAAACTTAATAGACTAATCACATGATAAAGCACTACTGGCATGGACCCTTGAAATGGTTGTTTCCAGCATTAAGTAACAAAAAGTACAGAGTTTACAGAAGCAACTTCACTGAAACTGTATTATTCAACATTGTATTCTACAGGCATATTTTCCCCTCCACACACGGAAAGTACTGTCTGTGCTATTTGTGGTCATTTAAACATCTGTCAAGGCAAAAGCTGAGCAACCCTTCTTTTAAAGAACAATGTGGTGAACCAAACAAAACTCAATAGGCACCTAAGCTAGAGATTTAAAGAATAGAAAGCTCAGCTACAATTAGTTTGTACTGTGCTTTACTGTATGCTATACTTTAACCTTTTGACATGTAATGACTGAATTCTCAGAAAAGCACCACTGTGAACAATGATTAAATAGCTCTCTGAGGCAGCATCCCTTCTGAACATGTAAACCTGAGGATGCTGGGCTAGGTAAAGCTGAATGCTGCTCTGAGACCAGCTAGTGGCTTCATCAAGTTATTTTAATGTTCTGTCCTCTATCTGAAAGACAACAATAATAAACCCTTTGACATTACAAAAATAAACCTGCTTTAATACACCTTCAGCACACATGGATTTCCACTCAAGGGTCTCTGAGTGCTTGGTACAGAACTCAGCATATTATCACTCTTTGCCAAGACAGAAGATGAGGGCTGAAGGTGTTTTAGATACGGCAGGACCGGTGTACACAGCTGAGTTCCCCCGCTTACTGCTCTGCTGGAAGCCTGTGTGTCCCAGCTGGAAGCCACAGCCGCTATTCCCACCTGCCAGCTTTGCAGGAACAACTCAAAGCAGACAAGTTTTCTGGCAGCATTAAGCGCTGAAAGCGAACCAGCAAACCCGCTGCCGCCCGGTGTCCCCGGGTCCGGTGCCGAGGGGAGCCCGGGGTCCCGCCGAGCCCAGCCCGCCCCAGCGCCAGGCACCGGAGCCACAACCTCCCTGCCCGGCCACGGACTCCACAGGGAACCGGGGACCGGCTCATCCCCAACTTCCAGC
>NW_009953940.1:352027-363917 GCF_000747805.2 Chaetura pelagica
GGGCAGCGCGTCGAGTATTGCGTTCTGTTTGGGGCCCCTCGCAACGAGAAGGACGTTTGGGTGCTGGAGCGAGTCCAGAGAAGGGCAGCAAAGCTGGTGAAGGGGCACAAGTGTCGCAAAGAGCGGCTGAGGGGACTGGGGGTGTCTGCTCCGAAGAAAAGGGAGGCAGGGACCTTATGGCTCTCAGCAGCTGCCTGCAGGGAGGCTGCCGGGAGGTGTGTCGGGCAATTCTCCCGAGTTACCAGGGGTAGAGCGAGAGGAAATGGCCTCAAGTTGTTCCAGGGGAGGTTTAGGAAGAATTTTTTACTGAAAAGTCCTTGCACCGTGGCTGCTCCCTGAGTGGAACCCTCTGCACCCCGGAGCCCTCCAGCACCCGCGGCAGCAGCAAGAAGCTCCAGGAGCTGTTACCTTGTCCGTGCAGGCAAGAGTGACAGGAGGCCTGTTGGGCTCCTCACCCACACCGTGAGGCCTCAGGGTGTAGGTGCCCGCCTTCCTGGAGGTGACATCCCGGTGGGATGGAAGGGCAGCCCATCCTGTTTGAAGCTGTTGCCCTTCTAAACTGTTCTCAAGCCCAAGCAAGTATTTGTTTTCCTTCAGGTTGCATCTGCTTCAAAGTTTTCGCTTTGTATTGTAGGTCACCACAAGTGAGTTGATTTCCTTAATGAGAGGTTAGGTTGATCCATAATCCTGTAACTCTGGGCTGGGATTTTAGGCAGGAGATGTTCATGTGCTTTAATCCAGCCCCGCTCAAGGTAAGGTGGTTGTAGGCAAGGGGCAGAACTTTGGACTAGAGTTGTCAAGTCAGGGAGTGTGTTTGTAACCTCTTGGCCAGGCCTAGCAGTTTGTGGGAATCATTAATGATTGCAATAAATTAACTCACACCTTTAAACAATACCCTAAAACCTGTGCAATGGGAAAACTCACTGAATAAAGCACAATACTTAGGGCCTTTAATTATGACTTATGAATAGGATTTATGTTGGAAAAAGAAGCAGCTCCACCAGCCTGGCAAACTGTGGGCACCCAGAAATGAAGTATATGGTGCAGTGAAGTTTCTTCCCATCTTCAAAGGCTTTATCCTCACAGATGCTGAGCTCCTGCCCGACACGAAGCACTCGCTGCTTCCACGGGCTCAAAGAGAAGCTAGGGTTTCTCTACACCAAGAAACCAAGTCTTAAGTCTTGACTCCATCAGAGAACAGGTGGACTTTGGAAGAGTTCAGCCTTGATCTCCCTCACCTCACCTCCAATAGCAGCAGCAGGCACAGCCTCATGAGCTCCCATCCCATGCTGTGGTTCTGTGGCAGTGTGCTCCTTCCCAGAGCTCACAGCCTCTGCACAGCCTGACATCCTTCTTTCTCTGCCTTTGTGAAAGAAGAAATTAGAGATGTGGCTGGAAGAAGAATAATCCGTTCTAATTTATGTATTTATTTTATCCTCTTCTTGCATAAATTTCTCTTAAAAGTTTTTTGTTAATTTTTTTTTAGTGAAGTGTCTTTTTTTTTTTTTTTTTGCTTCCTCCCATCAGATTCTCTGCTGCCAAGGGAAGCAGTAGTTGGGTAGCAAGGCTCTGCACTTAAGGACTGATGGCCTGAGGGATGACAGGCCCAGTGGGATGGATGCCTGAGGGAACTGAGCCTGAGTGATGACTTGCATAACTAACGCAGCATCCATGGTGTGGTTTACCCGTGTGGTATACCCTTCAGCATCTTGCTGTTCCTTGCTCCTGGGTGTTTTTTGCTGTCCCTTTAGGTTGGCTGAGGTAATGGATTACTGAAATTACCTAATTAGAAAATAGATTTATTTATTTATTTATTTATTTGGTTTTAGCCAGAGCATTTCTCTCGTGATGTGAAGCCCAGCCACTCCCCGAGTGTTATAGAGAGTGTTTGAAGTAATGGAGAGTTTCACTGTGGAGTGGGAATGGGGAGCTAAGATATGAAGCAGGGAAAATTGGGCTGTTTTTTATATGAAACTGCAGCAAATAGATTGACAAGTGGTCCTAGCCCCTTCTGAGTTTTACTTACAGGAAGAAGGAAAGGAAAATAAGTTTGAGTGAGGGCACTGACAGTTCTGCAGGTGTTCACTGTGAGCTTGGGAGGGAGATGTTTCAGGAAAACCTGAAAAGGCAAGAGCTTATTTTGTTATTCTGTACAGTGAGCACATCTGAATATTCATAATTACCACTTACATCTTGATAAACTAAAAGTTGTTTGCACGTGGCCAAGGCTGATGTTTATCATACAGGTCTGAGCAGGATGGCAGAAATTAATTTGATCTGAGTTTGCACAGCACAAAATGCAGTTCTATCTCGTCAACCGGATCTCCTTGGCAATGCAGGAACACATTAAAAACATCAGCCACATCAGTAATTATAGAACACATTAGTATACATTCCTCTTTTCTGATTTACTCCTGTTTCTTTTAATTATAGTCCATACTTTATCCCACCATTTATGATATCATGTTTACATTTGACAGAATATAAACATATATACATATAAGTAAGAGCAGGGAACATTTTCTTCTTTGAAGTGCATGTGTGTAGACACACACATACACCTCCCCCCCATATATATACACACACACAAGCATATTTTTGTGTATATATATCTATATACCTATATCTTTTGAGTAAAGGGGGAAGTTCTTGCTGTTGAGGACAGGATAAAAAATACTTTAAATTGCAGTTACGTAGATTCTGGTTAGGCATAAGGGTAAAAAGCCCCACCATTATAAGTGGTGAGCTTTGTATAACCCTGAAGCAGACTGTCTAGGGAAGCTGCATAAAAGGGTATTTAAATAATGTTTTATATACATCAATCAATAACAATTCTTTACTGGGCTTGGGAAGAAGAATAAATCTCTCAAGGCCCCATTCAGCTCCACATCTCTAAATTATTTTAATTCTTTCACTTGTTTTTACTGTTCAGGAAGGAGGAACTCATGCTTATGAAATTGAACCAAGACCTCAGAACGTTCAGAACACCATCAACAAATGTTTCAGTGGTTGTATTAGTCAAGACATTGTTAAGACAATAGTCATATAATATTCTCTCACAGGATGATGGCGATGATAATATTTCTGGATAGTAACATTCAGAGTTTAATAGCTCAATCATCTGTCAGGTCTTTTAATATTAGATAATTCTGTAAGAGGTGTGATTCATCTAGAAGGGAGGAAAAGGATCATAACAGGGAAATCCCTTCTATTGCAATAGCAGTGCTTGAGGTCATGCTTGAGTTCAGCACTTCTGTCTTCCAGGAGCCTTTTTGTTGCTCTTTTCCTGTCGGAGAAGTGATGAGAAGAGCTTGTCAGTGCAGAGGAGAAAGAGGGAGGAATATCCTTTTAACCTCTATCAGACAGAAGACTGGTGCTTTCTACTGAATCAAGTATTTGTGGTTAAAAAAAACCCAACAAAACAAAACAAAACAACACCAAGTCATCTCTGCCACTTAGATAGCAAGAGCTGAACTGATTTTGTTAATTTTCCATTATACTCATCTAAATACAGTAGAAGAAACTCCGGATTCTTAGGGAGACTTTTACAAGGGTATTGCAGCAATGACCTTCACTGGGATGACAGGTTCTTATTTATGCCACAGGGCCCAGCCTCCCTTTAACGTCCATGTTACAATGTCAGAAATAAAGGGCTGGAACTGCAGTGGGTTCCAAAGAAGTTGAAAGTTCAAATCCTGCCTTAGCCCCTCTTGTTGAGCTGTAGGTTAAACATGAAGGATAATATTCTCCCATTAAAGCTGGTAAGACATTGTGATAAATGACCTATGGAGGCGAACATTGGGCATTTTTTGAACGAGCTATATTAGCTGGAAGAGGGTTAAGTATGACACGAGCCATGCTTGCCTCCTGGAATGGACGTTATGAACAAGGTGAAGTTTCAGAGTGCGATTCCAGCAATGTTTTATGAGAGTCTGTGAAATGTCTGATAAGTTGAGGGGGTAATCGTAGCATCTTTCCAACTTGATTTTTAGCTGTCATATGTTCCTCTGACATCCGTATGTACTGGATTGAGCCACAGGGTCCCCTGAGGCCTGTAGACATACAGCTACTTTTGTGTACCCTTGAGATAGCAGCAAAGCCCATCATTACTGCCCCACTGCAATACACAGTACAGAGAATGCCCATAAGCCCCCAACAAGAAATGAACAGAAGAACAGCATTATATTTTGCCTAGGAGAGCAAAGTGCTTTTGGGGGATTATGAAGCAAGCTCAGACAGCTTGTGGCTTCAATTCAGCTTGCGACTGAATTGAAGAGAGCAACAACAGCAGTAGCAAGCCAAATCAAAGGCCCGTGGAGCTCAGTGCTCTGTTTCTTCCAGTGGTTAAAAAGATGCTGAGGAAAAAAGTATAGAATTAGGGTGGTTTGTTTCTGGTACTTTTCCACTCTGCACTTTGCCACAGTTTTCTTGTGGGATTTGGGGCTGTGGCTTAGCATTCTGGTACCTTATTTTATGCTATGTCTCTCACTTCTCCGTATCTTGCTAGTTCAATTTTGACTACAAACTTTGTAGGATAGTCTTTTCTTGTTTTGTGTTCACTGTACCTTAACACCTAAACACATGGTTATTTACCATGCATGATTACAGCGTGGTCCCTGCTTCAAGAAAGTTACTGACCAAGTTTAGCAGACTTCACTTAACTGTGAACTGTGGCTGTTGTCATGTTTTTTGATTTAGGCTGAGGGTTTTAAGCATATAGCACTGTGTCTGTAATGCTGTGGAGGGATGGGTCCTGCACAGGGAAACGTCTTCTCTTTCCAAAAGTGTAGTGGTCAGCATGCCTTAATGCACAGAGCAAATGGCTGGGTTTAGGTAGTGGAAGCCCACTCATTTATCATGATCTTTAGGCTGGAACAACTGCTGTGCTGCCTAAACATCCAGTGTACATCACAACAGGGACCCTAAAGTGGAGCCTGGATTTAGGAGCTGATTGTTTCAGCCAGAACTTCAGCATCTGTAGATCAACAGCTGGTTAACAAATGATTAGCTAAAGACAATGCCTCATCTGAGTCGGGGGGAACTACTGTTCTTTTCCTTTCTTCTGTATTCCTGTCTGATGAGATTACATAAGCAGCTATTCCAACTTTAGGTACTTAGCACAGAGCTGTACCCTCTGGGAATGGATGGGAAGGGTCAGGTAATGGAGCTAGCAAATGCCTGCTTACATAATTAAAACCCTTTTTTTATTCCCCAAACAATTTCAACATGCAGTCAGTCAAATTTTCTTAGATAGGACAGCCTGCAGTTCAGCAGACTTACCACTCTTTCAGTTCTTTAGAATCCTGTGCTAAAGGTTAAGAGCTTCTTTCCCAGAGCTCCTTTCTAGTCTCATTGGAAGCTTGTTTGTTGTTTTTTTTTCCCAAAATATATGCAGTTTGTGGAGTCTGAATGGTAAAAAACTCAGTGCAACCTGTTCTAATTTCTTTTAGGTATTTCCAATAATTTATTTCCTTATGTATTTTTCCATTTATCAAGTCAACCTTACACACTTTAAAATCACTACAGCTATTTTAAATTGTGGTTAATTTCCATGTGCTTGGTGAATATGTGAATGAGTGACTCTGTATCATTCCTTACTAATATGGGAGAACTGCTGACACTCTTTTCTCTCAAGATGGAAATATCTCTTCTCCTCAGCACCTCTCAGCAATGGAATTATGTGGGGACTGCTAAGTTAATAAAAAGTCACCCTGTGAAGGTAGTCTTTAGTCATGAATAATACAGCTTAAAGCTTGTCTATCTTTTTCGTTTGTATTTGTTGTATATTCATCAGAATGTGGAGAAATAGCCAAGAAACATCAATTCTACAGTACATGGTGAATGTTTCTGAACTTGTTATGTTCATGATTTTCTAGTTTGGCCCCCTCAGTAATAACACAGGCCATTAAGCTTCATCTGCAGTTTCTGTGTCAGCCCTATAACTTCTTCTAGATGCGTAGTGTCTCTTTCAGGAAAAGACAATTTTGATTTCATCAAAAAGAAGTGAATTGTGTAAGGAGTCTAGTATCCCCAAGCACTTCCCATAAATCCTATTTTAGAATAACTATTGTAGGTGTGGGATTTAATCTCATTTGTCACACCCCCAGCCAAACGGTTTCACTGGGGTTTTACCTCAAAAGTGTTAACTATTGAATAAGTTTCCATATCTTGTATCTTAAGAGGTTAACTACATTTTGGGTCTGCTCAAAGCTCACAGCCTGTTTTCAATGACAAAGAGGAAGTGAATTAATTCTTGGACTTTCAAAAGCAAAGGAAAGGCCTTTCCTTTATGTAGAGCAAAGTCTGTGCATGGGCCATAACACGAGAGGCTTATATGAGTGGCCAGAATTTCAAGCTGGCTTTCCAAATGGAGAGAAAAACCTAATTGCCCTGTGTTAGCAGTACCAGGAAAAATTCTTTCAAAGAAGGATGTTTGTTTATGCATGGGAATTTACCAACATTTCCTAAATTTGATAACAGAGTCCATAGATTGTCCTAAAAACTAACAATCATCTCCCACCAGGGAAATTGTACATTTGCTTGGTAGACATGGGTTTAGTCAATGTCTGTGGGGTGACTCTGATCATGTGTTTTAGCTCAAAAAGTACATTGCTTTCTTCTGATTCATATTGATGTCAGGGAGAAGGGACTCCCCGTTTTTTTGCAATGACAGCACTTATTGATAACTCTAATGTAATAATTTATTCCTGTTTTCACAGAGAGAGTTTTGTAAGATTTCTGTCATGCACGTGTGGGGAATGTGTTTTCATGTCACATGCACCTACTTCTGTAATTTTTGCAGCTGCAGAACACAGCCCACAAGCTGCTTACTATAAATTATCACTCACTCATTCAGGTGGAGAGAAGTAAAAGTAGTCCCGTGTAGATCTGGGAATAACAGAGAAAGAAGTAGCATATCATGGCTAGAAGATGCTATAGAAATTCATCTCTGGCCTATGGGGAGCACCCTGAGTAACTGTGTTTCCATTCTCATGGTCCTAGAGCATTAAAATTTAGGACTGTCTGATCTGGATCACCTGCATTGAGCAAATGCATCACTCTATGTGTTGCTCTTCTTCATATGGAGTGAGTGGCCCTTTTCATGGCAGAATAACATAGTCCAGACTGTGTGGGATAGGCAGCTTTTGAGGGGCCATAAACTTAAGATTTTTGGTATGTTTTTGTAATACTTTCTTTAATGGTTCATTATCCAAAAGCCTATTGCATGCCTATTGCATGCTAATTGCATTGAGGAATTTGCCATACCCTTTAGAGGAAGCATTTCTTTATTTGGTTGACCAGTTTTACAGAAAGCTGCTTTTTCCTTTGCAAAACTGTTTTGAGTTTTAGTGCTTTTTTTTTCAAATGGGAGAGTTCTGAAGTGCTAGTCAGCTCCTCATGGTTGTGATCAAAATGTGTTCACCTTTCAAGTCATCTCGGTTCAGAATAGATATTTTGTTTAAGGAAACTAAACAGGTGCTTTTACATGATAGCTGAAAATAGATTGAAGGAAAAATCCCACTGTGGACAAAGGTTGAAAGTCCAACATCAAAGATTTAAGGACAGTATGTTCAGCTTTACTCTACCTGAGTCATGTCTGGCTTGTGGAGCAGTAGTTTAACAACCTAAGAAGTTCAGTGCACAGCTGATCTTGACCTCCTCAGCCTCCCTGCTCTGCTGTTCTGCCATTTTTTTCTTCTTATGGCTATGCACATTGACTGAACTCATTCATTTTAAGAACAGATGAAAGGGATGTGAGGCAGAAGCACAAGGAGCTCATAGTCAGTAACTGTTCCATGGGATTTGTTACTGCAGTACAGTTCTGCCCTGGCTTGACATGTTTTGATGAGAGCAATTGTTTCTGCCTAAATAGGTTTCTGCTTGCCATTTCAGCAGCTTTATGTCATCCTGTAATTTCCTGGCCTAAATAAAGTAATGTAGGTGTGCACTGAGGAACAGCTATGATACTCTTCTGAAGAAATGGCTGCACTTCAGAGGTAGTTCTAGTTTACAAGAAGAAAGAGAGAGAGAAGAGTATTAAATAGGTTGCCCTGTGTCACACAATCTGCTGAGATGAACAGCAGATGTCAGAACAGCATATGCTGGTTATGCTTATGATAGTTCTTCTATCAGGCAAGTAATACATGGGCTGTATTCACTGGTAAGCATATACATCTATGTACCCCTGTATGCACAGATGATACAGAAGTAGAACAGAGAAGGCTGAATTGTGAGATGACAGAAGCAGCAGAATGTGAACAGCAGGGATAAAGACTGTGCAGTGATATATACAGAGAACAGAGTGGGTGGTCTTCAGAGCTTCCCCATTAGTTTCTTCTCTTTGACACTCCCAGCAATAGCTTTTCAGCTTTTCTTCATGATTCCTATGAACCTTTGTGTCTTTCTGTTATAACAGGTACAGTACCAGGCTACCATGCAGCTAGTCTGCAGGCTGCACCCATGAGGGCACCCATTCCCACTGCTCAGATCTGCCTACATTGCACTACCCTGAGCTCCTGCCTCTGGGAGTAGCCAAGGCATCTTAAGCTCAAGTCTGTCTCCTCAAACTGTGCCCTTAACCAGTCATTGCTCTACCTGAACAGGAATGTCTCTCTTTTGAAGTATCCAGCAGATCTAGCAGCATCATGATCAGTTATAACCATGATTCAGAATCCATGTTGTGAGAGGGTCTTTATCTGGTTCACTTCAGTGGGTTGGAAAATGAAATGGAGTGCTAAGCTCAGGATTTTCTTCTGATGTTTCAAGATCATGAGTCCTAGGGATGAGATCACAGTGTCTGTGTGACTCACTAGGTATGCTCTGGCATTGTCACTCTCACCTTGCCCCTACAAGTACATTCAACCTGGACATATCTGTCATTTAAAAGTTCTCCATCTGAAATAGCAGTCATTAGTTACTCCTGGTCACAGACCAGGCCCCTACTCTAAGCAAACAGGCATATATGGCTATTGACTTTTTTTGGCTGCAGGTATATTTCATTGGCTGTGGGAGCAAGTATATATCTCATCTGTCTCTATTCTCATTCTATGGTACATTGAGTCCCTTGAGATGCAGGGAGGAAGTAATCTCTGCACCCTCTGCCTTTGTGGTAGATTCTTGTGGAGATTGCAGAAGGAAGATGTGTTCTGCCCCCTTGGCTGCTGGGTTTTTAGACTGTAAATGGGCATTAATGAAACCAGGATTATCCCTGACCTTACGTTCTGCAGAGAGAGTTTAGTTCCTTTATAGATAGGACAGATGGCACCGAAATGGGAAGGGTTTACAGCAGGCCAAAGTAGAGCAGCACTGTTAACTTCAAAGTTCAAAGCGGGAATCTGCAAACTCTGAAGAAACTTCCTCATACTGGAACTCTCCTGGGCAGAGAGGGCAACTCCTTCTAATGAAGTCCTGCACAATTCTAATGAGGCTCTGCAGTAGTTCACCTACTTCCACTGAACTGTGCATGAAAAGCCCACAAGGCTGTTGTTGTCTGTAGCTAAATTAATATCTGAATTTCTCATCAAAGGTAAATCCCCTAATTGAACATTCACTGTTACCCAAACACTCTTGCAGATTAGAGGCAACTACGCACACTTACCCATTTGTCACTTTAGTTCAGTACTCAGTGCAGCTGCTTGTTGGGAAACCATCACTGTTATTATTTAAAGTTGATACAATGTCTCTGCGGAGTGAAATTAGAGAATGTTTTGGTCTAATGTCTTAATTATAAGCAGAATCAAGGAAAAGCAGTTTACTGAAGTGCTCAGCATTGCTGATGTTAGAAACCAGTTTCTTGTTTTTTCCATGTTTGTCAAATCACATATTTTTTTGATAAAGTGTCTCATATTGGTCTCCACAGTGAATTTGGTGAGAGGGGTGAGAAAGAGGGAAAGTCTGACTTAAAACGGCTCATTCTTTCCTATCAACAAGGCTAGAAAAAAAACCCACATAATTTTGTCCATGTAAAAAAATTCACAGAAACACAGAATCTTAGGGGTTGGAAGGGACCCTGAAAGATCATCTAGTCCAACTGCCCTGCCAGAGCAGGATCCCCTAGAGCACATCACACAGGAACTTGTCCAGGCAGGTTTTGAATGTCTCCAGCGAAGGAGACTCCACAACCTCTCTGGGCAGCCTGTCCCAGGGCTCTGTCACTCTCACAGTAAAGTAGTTTTTTCTGATGTTTACATGGAACCTCCTATGTTCCATTTTGCACCCATTGCCCTTTGTCCTATCACTGGACATCACTGAAAAAAGCCTGGGTCCATCCTCCTGACACTTGCCCTTGACATATTTGTAAACATTGATGAGGTCACCCCTCAGTCTCCTCTTCTCCAAGCTAAAGAGACCCAGCTCCCTCAGCCTTTCCTCATCAGGGAGATGTCCCATTCCCTTCATCATCTTTGTGGCTCTGTGCTGGACTCTTTCAAGCAGTTCCCTGTCCTTGAACTGAGGGGCCCAGGACTGGACACAATATTCCAGAAGTGGCCTCACCAAGGCAGAATAGAGGGGGAGGAGAACCTCTCTTGACCTACTAACCACACCCTTTCTAATGCACCCCAGGATGCCATTGGCCCCCTAGGCTACAAGGGCACATTGCTGACTCATGGTCATCCTCCTGTCCACCAGGACCCCCAGGTCCCTTTCCCCTACACTGCTCTCCAGCAGGTCAGCCCCCAACCTCTACTGGTCCATGGGGTTGTTCTTCCCCAGATGCAAGACTGTACACTTGGCCTTGTTGTATTTCATTAAGTTCCTCCCCGCTGTGCCTCTGGACTACATTCTGCAGCGCTCGCCTCATGCCTTGGCTCAGATGTGCTGCTTTCAGTGAACAGCATATTTGCTTGCCATTGGAGAAACATGCTTTGGTTGACCTGAAACCATCAGGAGCCAGATCTAATACTTGCACCTGAAAAATATTTCAGGGTGAACATGAGTGAACACCACTGCCTGATGTCCCAGGAGAGGTCACACATACAGAACGTGATTGGAATTTAGTTTAGCCTCTGCCACAAAAAGCTAGATGAGAACAGAGGCAAACCTGGATTTCCTTTATGCTCCTTGGTGAAGTAAGAAAATCTCCAAGGTATGCTGAAGCACAGAGTAAGCAGGAGGAGCCTTTCAGTCCCTCTTGCTCAAACTGTGGCACATAAATATTTACTTATGGGGCTGGGGCAGGAGGAGGGATGAAGGGTAGGAGCACCAAGGATTTAGGTTTCATTATAGACTAACAATGAGGAATCTGACTGAGGTTATTCCAATTAATAGTTTGAAATAGTCTCAAAATGCAACGTTGGGAGCACCTTACCCTGGACTATGCCATCTGCTGATACAAGCTGTGAAAGAAGAGCCTGGGTCTCTTCACATACCAAAAAAGTTAACCAAGGACTTGTTTAATTAAAAGGAAGGAAGTTACAACATTGCCTCCTTGTTCTTTACTTCGTGCTCTTTTATTTTTTATGTTTTCAATGCTTCAAATGGAAATTAAAGGATTTCTAATGAGTAAAAATGCAGGTGAATATAATTTTTCAGGTTAATGCAAGGAACAGAGAAAGCTGCATTTTCCTCCAGAGCAAACCACTGATTTTTCAGTTTTTCCACTAAACCAAACCAGCTTTGTCCAGAGCTGGAGTAAGTTTACATCCTGCAACTCTGTGCTCCACACCGTGTAATGCAGCATATGCCATCCCCTCACAGATCCAGTGTTGCCCACAAGGTACAACTCTACAGGGTGATCCAAAAAAGGTTTGCTGGAGCCCACACCAGTAGGGCAAGGCTGGGCCTCCTGCAGTTCCTGGCCCCCACTAGTCCAAGTCAAGGTGGGAGGCAATGGAAGTGAAACAAGGGAGCTTTTTCCTATCTCATGCTTTTAGTAGCCTTTGTCTTGCCA
>NW_009953940.1:363954-372933 GCF_000747805.2 Chaetura pelagica
AGGAATGGTAGACGAGGGGAATATCTATGGCTCAGGAAGAGCCGGGTATTCTTTGAATGGCAGCTGAGATGAGTGTTGGTATCTAAATTTGAAGAAGACTGAATTTCAGAGCTGGGGAAATGGGGCACACAGAGCAGTTTCTGTGAGAGATGGGAAACCAGGAGCTGAGGAGCTGCACACAGGAAGTGATTCAATCAAGCAATTCACTCATCATTGGCAATAGATTAGAAATCAACTGGGACTGGGGAAATCAGTAATTGGAAAAGTGCCAACTCCTACTAGGAAATAAAATATGGGATGAGAAACGGAAATGACCGGAGAAAAAAGATCAAGTAAAGGAAGGAACTGAGTGGGACAGGGATAGCTGGAGCCCATGGAAAAGGCTACAACAAGGAGACATAAACCTGAGAACACAGAAGGTGAAAGCTATCAGAAAAATGGCCAATAGTGTGAATTTTTAAGAGATGGAGACTGAGCCAGAAGGGTTACAAAAGAGAACTGGAACTTGGTAAAACAAGGAGATGGGAGGTTGGTGGACAAGCCTGAGGAATGCAGACTGAAAGTTGAAGAGAACAAAACTGGAGGGAAAAGAAACAGGTGGAATCTGAATAGGGAGGAGTGAGGAGAAAGTGTGAGGCAGTGGGCAGAGATGTGCCTTGCTACACAACCTGTGCTTGAGCCTGGATTGGTGTTCAAGCCCCTTTAATTTTGCCATTTCTACCATATCACCATTTAGTCTACTTGATAATCTATCAATTTTCTTTCTCCCATGCTTCCTGGCACTCTCCGTGAAATCAAAGAATATTAAAGTCACTGAATGTGACATGTGAGAATGCCTGTCTCCTTCACAGCATGAGACATTTGTCCTGTGGCAGTCAGGGATGTGAGGCAGATCGAACAGGACTTCCCCTGTGCATCCAGGACCTCTACCTTACTTACCATCTTGTTCTGAAGCTGCAGGCTGAAGGAAGGGACTGCGCAGAAAGCAAGGACAGCCCTCTCATGAAGGTGGTCACATGTCAGCTTAGGAAACTGTACTTTGTCCTCTTCTTTGCCACAAAATTTCTGTGCAGTGCTGGGTGGATTTTTGAAACCTACCTTGTCAGAGGTGGCGACCGTCTGGGTGCTCCTCATATTACGCATGTGTGGGTGGAGATTTTGGGTCTGACATGAAGGAGTGCTGAGTTCTCACAGCTGGAGCTGAGGTAATGCATGCTGTGCTTTGGGGACAGAGAGTAGAGAATTACGGAGAAATCAGGTCCTTGTGAGTACACAGAAGTAATGGAAACTTTTGACCTTAATCAATTTGTGCTTCAGTTCCCTATGTGTAAAATATGGATTCTCCCACCCCCTCATGTTACAGGGTTTACGAACAAAGATTAGCTAACATTTCAAAGATACTCAAATGCTTTTGTGGTGAGGCAAGAGCAATAGTCTCTGAGTAATTTTATTTTCAGAGATATTTTTGAGTAGTATGTAAAGTGTGAGGCTCGAGGCTGAGCAACACAAAAGCCCAGATAGCTGCTCACCACATGACTAGCTTTGCAGCCTGTGTATGCAAAGAGGTGGTAGTGGAGTGGAAAAAGTTATTGTGAGATCATGAAAGGACTCTCTTCTGAGGCACAGAGCAAATAAAATAGAGTTGCAAAGGTAACTTACATTCTGGGATTTCCTACCCTGAGTGGTTGGTCTGAGGAACGTTTTTGTGTGCCACGTAAACTTGTGTTGGCAAGCTCTTTTTGGTGAAATGGACATTTCTCTCGGTCTGTAATGTAAGATGAGTCAGGCTTGCCTTGCCATACTGTGGTATACTGTGTTGGTTAATAATAGTGTTATTAATGCATTAATCTTAATTTGTATGTTGACATTCGTAGTAGTAGGATTTTAGGAAAATGGGCAAGTATCACAACGATTGTACAGAACTATCAAGATTTGAAATGAGCATTGAAAAGCTGGGAAAAAAAAAAAACAACAGATCCCTGCATCTTGCTCATTCTCCTAAAGATCAAACAAGACATGCATTTTTTTTCCAGTCACATGGGGTTAGAAACACTGTAAACAAGCACAGATCTGCAGTTTACCTTGGAGTCCAGTGCTTGTCTTGTCATTTCACATAACTAGGGGCAGGTCTGGGAGTCTACTAGTTGTCTCACCATTTAACCTAACTAGGGGATGAAGAATTATTTGGGAACACGGAGTATGTTAGAGGGGAAATCCAGGCCTGACACTGAAGGAAATCTTAATGAATCTTGATTTCACAAAAATCTCTGGAGTCTGGATGAGTGTGATTTAACAGAATCCAAATAGCTTCTGGTATCAACAGCTCAAAGTCAGGGACACCGATATGGGGTCTGGCTTTGGAATGAAAGGCAGTTTCCTTGAGTTGATGTTTACCTGTCTTTAATGAGCAAAGGGATACTCCTTTCCATTGCACTGAGAGTGTGTGGAATCCCCTCAGATAACTGATAATGAAACCATAACTGAGACTTCTAATGTCACACATTTGGTGGTTTGTTTTTAAAAATTTCTGTGAGTCACAGGAATCTGTAAGGCCAGTTGGGAGTAGGCAGAGAAAAAAGAAACCCTCTAAAGTGCAGGTTGCTAATTATAAAAAAGCCAGTGGAGAAAAAAATAAAACCCCCAAGCTAATTATAGGTCATTACACTAATCACTATTTGGGTACAGAAACATTTAATTTCTGAACAAAAAAGAATCATAGAATCATAGAATGCCAGGTTGGAAGGGACCTCAAGGATCATCTGGTCCAACCATTCTAGGTAATACTATAGTTTATACAAGATGGCTCAACACCCTGTCAAGCTGAGACTTAAAACTGTCCAGTGTAGGGGAATCTACCACTTCCCTTGGGAGACTATTCCAATTTTTAACTGTCCTCATGGTGAAAAATTTACCTCTTGTGTCCCACAACTTTTTTTTCTTCTCCATCATGAAAATAAGATTGGAGATAAATTTATTCCAAATGTTGTTACAGTCTGTAGATTCAGTGCAATGAGTCTGGCACCATTTGGGATATTTATGTGTAACATTTTAAAACTCAGTACACACAATTTTCCTGGTGGCTGTCTTCAGTGTCTAGTGTCTGCTCTTGGGCTCAGACATGAGGTTTCTTTTTCATATACTCTGTATTCATAGCAGGAAAAGCAATGTCTTGTCTCCTTTTTACTTTCTTTTAAACTTTCTTACTTAGTTTAACAATGTGACTTCAAACTAGTACTGGAGCTTTCTTTAATTACACTGTGGAAGTAGTAACTAAAAGCATAATATAAATGCATCTCCAGCCTTTCCAAGGCAAACCCAAGAAAAGCAGTCATCAAGCAAAAGGATTTGTGCCAGTTCTTATCTTTTCTTCTGCTTCAGCTTGGAATTGTGGGTCTGACATCAACTACTGGAAAATGTTTAATACTAGCTATGAGCAGAAAATGCTGCAGGTCTCAACATAACATTTTTCTTCACCACAATATCAGCATGTATCTCATTTAGACAGCTGATTCTCTGCTGTATTTGCTCTTGTGGTGTATTAGGATTTGCTTGCAACAAGCACTGTCAATCAGGATTAGGACCTGTGGCATGGAGGAGGCAATGGGTACAAGCAGTTCCTGAGAGTTATGTTGACATCTGGAAGAGAACTTAGGAACAGTAACACAGTGCAAGGAGGTCTTAAGTTCTATGATTCATCTCAAGCTATTAAGGACTCTATTAATGAAGTTTTATGGCAGATAGATTCTTAGGGAGTGTCTCTACTACGTTGCTTCTGAAAGACAATCTTTTTGGCATACCTCTTCTCCTGCAGTAAGATTTTTTGGGGGGCAAGGATTCAGCAGCGGGGTTGCTGATTTTAATTCTTTATGGTGTTGTCTTTAATCCAATCCATTTAAACACCTGGATTATTATCTGGAATAACATATCTATTTTTCATAGTGGCCTGATGCATGCAAGCACACAAACATATGCCCTAAAGTTTCTACTCTATTTTTTTAACAACAGAGAAAAAACAAAGGGAGAGGCAGTTCAGTGTAGGTAGAGTTCATATCTTACCTGAACAGCAGATATAATTGGAAAATTCATTGGGCTAGCTCAGTCTGTAGAGCTATGAGACTCTTAATGTCAGGGTTGTGGGTTCAAGCCCCATGTTGGGCGCAAATAAATTGTTGTCACATCTTACCTGAACAGCAGATATAATTGGAAAAAATAGACAAAAATGGGGTGCACAAGCCCTCCTTCCAGTTTGAAATCACAGAATCACAGAATCACCAAGGCTGGAGAAGACCTTTAAGATCATCAAGTGCAACCTATGACCAACACCACCACATCAGCCAGACCATGGCGCTAAGTGCCACATCCAGCCTTTCCTTGAACACATCCAGGGATGGTGCCTCCACTACTTCCCTGGGACGTGCATTCCAATGTCTAATCACCCTCTTCCATGAAGAAATGCTTCCTAATATCCAACCTAAACCTCCCCTGAAGCAGCTTCAGGCCATGCCCTCTTGTCTTGTTGCTGGTTGCCTGGGAGAAGAGCCTGACTCCCACCTGACTACAACCTCTCTTCAGGTAGTTGAAGAGAGTGATAAGGTCTCCTGTGAGTCTCCTCTTCTCCAGGCTGAACAGCCCCAGCTCCTTCAGCCTCTTCTCATAAGACTTTCCCTCTGGTCCCTTCACCAGCCTTGTTGCTCTCCTCTGGACCTGCTCCAGCACCTCAATATCTTTCTTGAAGTGAGTGGCCCAGAAGAGAAGATTTGGTTTTCAAAAATGAAGAGGCATATTTGTAGGCTGAAGAAAACATTTTTCACTGGGAGATTTGAAGGCCACATGTTCTTTGGGCTGAAAGAACATTAGCTTAGTTTTTGATAGGCATTTTCTAAAGGAAACAGGATTAAGTACTAATTGTAGAAAAAGGCAAACAAATCCCAGTGGCTAGAGGTCAAAGCTAGACAATTTCAAATGAGAATTTAGATGCTCATAGCTAAACTATGGTTAATTGTTATTGGAACAAATAGAAGATGGAATCAAGATCTCTTGAATGTCAAATCAAAACAGGACAGCTCTCTGGATGATAAGTATCTATATAACACCACTGAATGCAGCTACATTCAGTGCAGGGGTGACTAGAAGACATGTTACACTGAGATCAGCAACCTATCTGATTGCCTCTTTCAGCTTATGAATCTCTGAGGCTGTAGGTGATCACTTTGTCGAAGAACACATAAACCTCCCACTGCTTAGATAAACAGGTCACAAACCCAACTGCACTCTACCTTCTTTAAGGTAAAAGGGCTGGAAGATATTTTCAGAAATAGCTAAATGATTTGGAAGTGCATGTCCCACCTTCAAAGGTGACCTTTGTCTCATCAGGGCTGAAAAGTGTGGATTATTGCTAACATGAGCTGGCAATGTGTCCTCATGGCAAAGCCAGCCAGCAGCATCCTAGGCTGCATCAGGAGGGCTGTCACCAGCAGGTGGAGGGAGGGATCCTTCCCCTCTGCTCAGCCCTGGAGACACACACCTGGAGTGCTGAGCTCCCCAATGCTAGTGAAACATTAACTTGCTATAGTGAGACCAGTGAAGTGCCACAAAGATGATGAAGGCACTGGAGCATTTTTCATATCAGGAGAGGCTGGGAGAGCTGTGTCTGCTTCACCTGGAGAAGAGAAGGCTCAAGGGGATTTAATCAATGATGTACAAATACCCACTTGGGTGGAAGTAAAGAAGAGGGAGCCAGGCTCTGCTCACTGGTGCTCAGTGACAGGATGAGAGGCAATGAGCACAAACTGAAACACATGAAACTCCACTTAAACATAACAAAACCTTTTTTACTGTGAGGGTTGTCAAACACTGGGAGTTGTTGCCCAGAGATGCTGCGGAGTACCCACCCCTGGAGATATTCAAAACTCAACTGGACACAGTGCTGAGCACCCTGCTCAAGTTGAGCTTCCTCTGAACTGGGTGACCTCCACCAGATGATGTCCAGAAGCACCTTCCCACCTCAGTGACTCTGGGAGTCTGTAAGCATGGTAAAGAGGCAAACTCAGCCAATATATTCCACCCTGACAGGTTTCTTTGTCTGGATGTACCTTGGTTTCTGATAATCACACAAATACCACTCTCCATACTTGCCTTGCTGGATGTGGGAGCTCACAAACAAGTACAATGTCTCATACTAAAATACTATATATATTCATTGGGAAGTGTGTTTGTATTAATACATAAATAAAAACAAAGATATCCATAAATAAATATATACAAAATATTGTTTCATACCAATGCAACTTGCTCCAATTCTACAGCTAGAAATTAATAAGAAGTATTTACTACAGCTATGTCTTAGAACTGTTACCAGCACAACTGTGTTGGCAGAAAGTCATCTCTCTTATTACATGTTTATAGTCATTTAAAAAAAAAAAAAAAAAAAGTAGGATACTGAAGTCCTAAGTATTCATGTAAAACATCTGGCACAAGCTCCAAAATCATACAGGTCTTTTCAAACCATTCCATCTTCATATGCAGGTAATATAGGGCAAGTGGCCATCTGCTTGCAGAGGAGATACATTTACACTGCTGTGAAGATGCTCTATGCTTCTGTAATGCAGCAAACAATAAAGATTATATTGATAGAACTTAGCTCTTCCTTGATAAACTGTGTCTGAAGCAAGAATTGTACTATTCCAGTAAAAAATCAGGCCACTCATTTACAAAGTTACTTGCCAAAAAATCTGAGGTTGTCTCAGGAACTGACTCTAGTGAGTAAGGCTGCCTAGGTGTGGATATTTAAAACACATCCTAAAATTGAATTAGCTGAGGTGGAAGAGACCTGTGTTTGTAGACATTGGATAGAAAGTCTATTCACCAACATACACAGTATCTTCAACACAAGTAGAGTGAAACATCATCCTGTTAACCCACTCAAAAAACGAGGGGGTGTAGTTCTTCTGTGTAGGGCCTCTATCCACAAAGCAGTTATCTGTCATAAAGCTGTGCTCACTTTCAAGAAAACCCAAACCAGCCAAGTCAGGTAACAAACATCTTTGTACAGCTGTGTTTTGAGTGAATGAGTTATGCACAAAACCAGCAATATTCTCCTTGGAAGGTATATAGAAGCAGCCTTTTTAATATAATGTAACTAGTAATTTATTTTTTTTTTGAAGGCTGTCTTTGCCATTAGGTTCTTCAAGGATTACTGGTTATTTTGGGGTGTCTAATTTTTTGTCTAACAGCCACTCAAAATAAACTCAAGGAAGGACACTCATGCTGCACTGTAGGAGATTCTGGTCTTTTGAGTTTCTCAAAAAGGCACTGATAAACAAAGGCCAGGGAGGTGACAAGTCACTTCTGAGGGGTTTCCCCACAAAGGCTGGAGTGTGCTTCTGTGTGCATATTGGCAAGTATTATTCCTGGGTTGTTGAAGCACTGAGCCCCATGGATTTCAAACACAAGTGTTTAATGCTGCTGCAAAAAAAGCTTTGGCATTTCCCTACCCAGCAGTCATGGCAGAGGGTTGTTTCACCTTGTGAGGGTTGCCTCTGGCCAGCAGTATAAGGCTGCCATGGCTGGAGGGGCAACATGCATGATCCTCCCCACATTATGTTATCAGTGGGAGGGAGGCTGCTGCTGCTAGATGCTGTTGAAGAGGCTTGAAAAGTTGCACAGTAACTCAGGTTGCTGATGCTGCATGATGGTAACATGCACTGGGTTACAAACTTGCTGCCATTGTGACTTTAGGCCATAGGGCTTTTCTGTTGGCAGGTGCGTGTTTACAGAATTAAAGAGTTAAGTATGAAATCCTGATGTAAGAAGGAAGGTCAAACCATTTTCATCCTTTCCTCTTGTCAACGTGAATTTCCACAGCATTTTGGCATCATAAAGTTTTTACATCTTTCTCCACAAATAATTAATCTGCTAATGCAGACATTAAATCTCTCTTAACATCATTGTTCTTTTCATACCTGTCAGTGCCCTAGTGGTTGCTTAGGGACAGCTGTTAAGATCCAACCTATTTTCTTCACTTTAGTTACATGAACAGTATCACCCAAAAAGGGTTCAGATTGAAGTCACTGGTTCATTGTGTTTCTGTCTTCTGCTGTGTGTTCAGTGGAAAGGCCCATCTTTGCTACACTGGTCTGGAGTAAAACTATGTGCTAAAGATACATGCATGTGGGAATTAAAAGCCTCTGTAAGAATAAAAAGCCACAATGTTCTTAGAAATGGATGGCTCGTGGAAGTGGTGAGTGTAGTGGTCAGTCATCTCAGCCCACTTCGTGTGCCAGTTATGGGAGGATGCGCCCACGCTTGTTAACCTTTTTATAGGTATACGCTAATTTAGCATTGCTTGCCTGCTTTCTTTTAAGTAATAACTTATTTAAATTTTTTTTCTTTTCTTTTTTTCAGAGGGGAATGCCAGACTTGACTAACAAAGACAAGGGCAGACTAAATGTTTCCTTAACAGGAAGCCACTAGCTCTCCGCTTAGCGAGTGGGGAGGAAAAGCCTTTAAAGTGCTCAAACTTTCTTATGCAAATTTCAGTTGCACACAAGTTAAACTTCTGGAAGAATGTCCCAGGAAAAACCGATTGGAAATTGTGCCCCTCAGTCCCTGTGGTTTCGCAGTGATTATAAATGCATGGTACACAAAACCACATGCAGCACCACACAGAAGTCTAAAGGTGAGGAGCCTTTCAGGTCTCCCAGGTTGTTGTTCCCAGTTTCTGTCAGATCTGGTTATGGCTGAGGATAACATCTTTTCTAAGAAAAGCATTAGAAGAGCTTTGAAGCAAAATCAGAGCATTGAAAGACAAAGTAATGCAGTCCCCTAGAGGAACATGACAGCTCTCAAATAAAGGCATTTTCTACGGCTGTAACAAAAAAAATAGTGTTTGAGTGGCTATTTAGAACATCTACATATACAATTGTCATTATTAGAAATTATCTTAGAGACTTTTCAAAGATCCAGGATGCTTTTTAACCG
>NW_009953940.1:373253-389124 GCF_000747805.2 Chaetura pelagica
CTCACAAACATCAAGGATATTATCTCTATATTCAGACTGTTGTGCCTTGGACTTGCAACCTGTATGCATACTTTCTTTGTGACCTGGGTGGTGCTGAAGATAAGCACATGTGCAGGGACTCAGGCCTTAGTCAGTGGCAAGATGCCATTAGGGAGTAAAGCAGAAAGAGTGATAAGAGAGATGGGCCATTGTTTACATGTTGTCCTCTCCAGCCCTCATGGAATTAAGGAGTCGTATGGATGTAAAGCAGTTCAGATTAATTAAGAGCTCTTGCAGCTACCATAAACTTTCTTCCATGGACCTCTGGCCCTCTCTTGCCGAGAGGCACAGGAAACAGTTGTGTTGGTTTCCACTGGGCTTTGTGGGACAGTCTGCACAGGGACAAGTGTCTTGGTGTGTGTGTGAGGTTGCCTTAAAACTTCACAGTCTGGCACATACATCCCAGAGCTGAAGATCCTCGTGTGCCTGGCGCAGTGGCAGTCAAAGAGACCAACCTGTGACTCTGCTTTTGTATAGTCCAGCATCTAATAGTTCTAAGGAGGGGATAGCAGAGATGAGTATCAGGACAGCAGAGGCATGCCCCTGCCTTCACCTCCCAGCCCCCTTCTGTCAGAAAAGCAGGCAGTAGCTTATACTTCCAAAGATGCCTTTTGCATTTGAGTGAGCTGCCTGCAGCTGAGGTATCTGCCTGCTCAAAGCAGGAACAAAACCCCAGGAGGGTGTTGCTGCCTCACCTAATGCTTCAGGGCAAGAAGTGCAGTCTGTCTCTTGAGCTCTGGGCCCAGCGTCCTCAGCAGCCCCTTCACTGACCAAAGGGACTGTGTTTTGTTGTGGGAATATGGCCATGCATCTTCATGAGGACTGTCTGCCTACTATCCAGCTTTTGGTGTACAGGACTTGGTTTGTATTCTTACTTCTGTTATGGTATCTCTGTCCCTCAGTTTCTTCATCCATCACTTATGGATAAGAATGCTGCTCTCCTTTTTGAAGTCTGCTGAGCAATGTGAATGAAAGCCATGCACAGGGGAGAAGAATTGCAAGAGGGGAGAAAATAATGCTGGCCTGTGGTGTGCTTCTATGCTATGTGAGAGCTCTAATCCTTGTCAGATCAGGAGAGAGATGGTCTGAGTTGCTTAGATACCCTCACTTTGAGGGCATCTTGCTTCTTCAGGAAGCAACCACTTCTATCCATGTGGCTGATGTCTGAGAGAAGTGACCATTCTAGAGAACTGAAAGTGTTTTTTGGCACACTGGAGAATTTCATTTCCAAACAGATAAGCACAGCACTTGTTCCTGAGAAGCAACGCTGGTCAAATTGACTGTCCACAGCTATGGGTCATCAGATCCACACATCAGCAGATGAAGTACTCCAGGCCCTGCTGGAGGGTGAGAGATGTTGAAGGAAAATTCCTGGGTGCTGCAGAAGGTAACAGGGCAGCAGTGGAAGCAATGCTTCAGAAGGCAGCATTATTTTCTCTGAGTCTCTGCCTGATGTTAGAGAAACTGTGTTGCTGCACAGTTACCATCTTTCTCATGATACTTAAAATTGAGGTTTTAACACTTTTTAGCATTAGTTAAGGTGACATCACTTCTTGCAGTATAAGGATGGGATGAGTTTTTATTGAGTCATAAGATACAAGGTAAGAAGCCTCACACTCAGAGGTGATCTGTCCTGTCCCTGCCCTGAAGCATGACCCCACACACCTCAGCTCATCCTGACATATGCCCCTATTACCTGTTCTTAAACACGTGCAATAATAAGGGCTTCACACTCTCTCTTGACAGTCTGGTACAGTGTCTCCTTAGCTTTACTGACTGCAGTTTTCTCCTCACATTTACCTTACAGCTCCCTAACTTGTGCACTCTGCAGTTGGGGCCAAGCAGTGTGTGTATTAATATTCACTTCCATTTTGCAGGGGAGAAGTTTCCTTTTTCCCATCAAAGGAGAGGAATTAGGTATTTTTAGGGCAAATTACTAGTTTCAGACTTTGCTTTCTGTCTTTGTAATGAAAAGCCAACCTAGAGAACTCACCACTACAGGCTGGATGTCACAAGTGCCCCTGACCTGTAGCTAGGACCAGTGGCAGTACCACGCCATGAACACCAAGACACTGGTGTTACTGGTGCTGGTCTGAGATGTGTGAGCCGAGGCACAGCTTCACTTGGACATCTCGTGTGCCTGCAGTGGAGCTGGGGGCTGTGGTGATGGAGGTGGGTTAGAGCATATGTGGGTGACTGAGTCACTCTGCGGTGGCGTGAGGACAACAGTCCCTTTCAGTGACCTTGTCCACACCCACCCATCCCTGAGCATCCACTTGCCCTGCCGTAGGTGACAAGCACTGCAAAAATGTAGCGTATTTCTTATTTTGATTGCACGCCAGACGAGTAATTCCTAGCGGATGTCAGTGGTTTGGAGCAAGGCTGAGGCAGCACAGTGAGGCAGGGAGTGGCACTAGGCAACCCAGGAAGTCACATTCCTGCCGTGGTGGTGCCAACAAAACTTTTTAGGACTCAGCTTGTCATAGAAACAACCACAAATGAGGTTCATGTGTCTTTGGAAAGCTTTCAGAGAAAGTCAGGTCCTATACCCCTTCTTGTCCTATAGACTTATATTTTATTTTAGTTTTATCAACTAGATAGTTAAGCAAAGAGCTGGATCCTCAATAAATCAGAACAGATCAATTGGAGTCAGTAGCACAGCTACATTGTTTTAGTACCAGGAAGTGTGTTTAAATTCCAAATAAAAAATTAGTTTATTATCTGCCTGGATATAAATTCATGGCACAGGTCCTCACTTTCCCCACTCTGTCCTGTTCTGCTAAATATGCCACTAGGCTGGTTCGGCTTGTTTCAGTGTAGATGTGCCGTTAGTTTTTGGTGCTGAGGATCATACTCAGCAGCCACTGCCTGCATAAAAATTCCCTTTTTAATTTTCTCTTTCAAAGGTGGCAACCTAGCCTTCTCTGCACCCTGCAAAATTCTGTCCTCAAACACCAACTGCAAATATATGTATATACCATATATCCACTTTTCTGTTAATTCATTCCTGTACCTCTGTGTAATTTATCAAGAATTTAGCATTAGCCAAAGTCTTGTAATTGTGTAATGTAGGGGAAAAAAAATAACACAAAGGGAAACCACTTGAATCATTCATACTGCACATTTACCAATACTCCTTAATGCATCTAGTTCTTGTGTATCAAGTATGTGGCAATTTCACAAGAATCAGCTGCCACTTTACTGAAAGTGATTTTTAGCTGTATGACCAGGGAAAGCCACTATTTCTTTTTATTTCCCAATAACAACCAATGAAGTTCAAAATTAATATTTTGTAATAGCTGAACTGAAAATATTTTCTACCAGACAAACCTGGTAACTTTTTACCATAAAACCAGTGACACCAGGCAGATAGAAGTGGATCATTTCCACAACCGGAGGTCATCACTTCTGTTGCAGAAGTGGCTACTGATTCTAACTGGACACATTATGACTAAGTTTTCACCAACAGTTCTTGAATGTCTGTCGGTTTGCTTGTGTCACAATCCGGTATTCGGATATGTGGCAATTTTTTTATGATCTTGCCAGGACAAAACAAAGATCACACAACCTCGGGTGCACAAAGAGGCACTGGGGCTGGTGTGTGGTCTTAGGAGAGATGGGGCAGAACCCTCTTGCTTTCTAACCCTGCTCACCGCAGTGGGAGGCTGGGTGTCCTGGATTCTGCCTTCCCTCCCCTGGGATAAACCCCACGGCAGCTGCACCCTTTGTTGTCCCGCAGGACCTGGGAAAAGCTGATCCCAAATGGTGACATTAAGACACAAACAAGGTCAGATGTCACAACAAACTTTACTGGAGTAACACAACAAAGGACAGGGAGGAAAACAGAGACAGGAAAGAAAGGGGAAAGCAGAGATACAGAAGACAGGAAGCTAGAGAACAGTTACCACCACGGTCCAGCGACGTCGTTGGTAAAGTGCTTCCCTGCACCCATAGTGTCCCAGATTTTTATACAATTCTTGCCCACTGCACCCCCACTTTTCTCCCTGTACAGGTGAGAAAACCCTTCTATCTTTTCCATGCTCCCCCAGATGTGGGGAGGGCACGGTGCAGGGGCTATGTCCTGCAGATAGTCTTTGTTTGGCCAATTAATGAGATCAGCCATTGCAAAACAGGAGGGTGAGACAACTGGCACCACAGGATTAGTTTCTTGCAGTGGGGGTTTTGTCCTAGGACGCGGCCTGAGACCGGCACTCTTTATCTTTTCCTGCTAAGTAGGTGGTTTTCATGAAGTCTTAAGGCCTGGTTATCACTGAATATTCTGCTCCCAGGGCCAGCTGCAGAACTCCTTTGTCTCCAGTCTCAGCAGGTCCCACACTAAACTCTCCAGTCTCAGGTACACATCGCCGGGGGGCGGGGAGGGAGTAAAACGGTTGGGTGGGTTGCTGAGACAATCTCTTTAGTCCATCAGCAAATCTCGTTAAACTCTTACATGTCTCAAGACAAACAACAGATGTCCTGAGTGCCTAAGTACATCACTTATCTCTTGGGTTGTTCGAGACAAGCACTTTACATCCTGAATGTCACAGCTTGGTTTTACTTTACACAGACTTCCTACATTTTCTACTGTTATGACAAAAGCTCCGTAGTCGCTGAAGTACAACTGTTCCCTGCTCAGCTCTGCCTCTAGCAGTCACTGACATGCGTTTTACCTTTCAGGGCATCTACCCCTGCTGGTACAGATAATCACCTCTAAAGAGGAAGGAGGATTTTTTTATTATTTTTTTTTGTGTGTAATCTCCTTTTTGACCTGGCAATCTTAGGTGTGCCCGAGGTGACTACCAGCTATGCCACAGGGCTCTTTGGGCTTGCTGTGGCAGAGGCCAGAGGCTGCTCTCACACACGTTGTTTTTACAGGCGTGCATCTCTGCTGACGTCCTTCAGCTTCCTGTGTGGGGCGGCTGTACTTTAGGTACAACCTGTACCTTCTCAGTGTTCACCCTCTGGCTCTCGATTTGTTTCATCAGCCCTTCTGTGCCTGTGAATAATGCTTGCCTGTGATCACAGCTGCGGGGAGGGGAGGTCCCCTCTGCTGCAGCCCTTTTGGTGGCCACAGTGTGGGAGAGGCAGGCGTGGGTGGGAAGGAGAGGGAGCAAGTGTCAGGTAGTTGCTGGTAGCATGTGAGATGCAATGGGTGGTGGTTCCCCTCCAACATCATGAAACCTTCAGGTGGGTAGAATCCTGTCAGGTCATAGGCACATCACAAAAATAAACTCAGGCCTCTGCAGTAGACAGGTTACCAGTGAGGGGCAGTAGCATGGCTAAGATAATTCTTCTGTCTGGTAAACACAGAGTAAAATCAACTGTTCCTACTGCAAGGCTTTTCCTCCCATTTGCTTGCTGGTAGTGTTGCTGTATTGCATGTCTTGGTTGGCCACACCAAGGAAAGGTCCAGCTCACACTGAAGTTCTGAGAGCATTCAATAGTCCTGAGTACTGTTTCCTTGTGTCAGACCAAAATAATAACAATGGAAGGAACAATGAAGGAACAATACAAGGAACTTCTCTGAGAATTACAGAGACCAGAATAAAAGATTATGCCTGTCAACCCTTTTATTTTTGAGGTATTAGTTAGTGAGGACATTTCAGGTGTTATTCAGAGGAAACCAGGGCAGACAATGCTTCTCCCTGTGTTACTGATCTGTTCTTTTCTGACCCCCATTTCAGTAATAAAGTCCTGTAGCATTCCCCAAAACAGATACTTCATCATATAAACTGAGGACTATGCTGGCTGAAGTATTCTGCTGTCTGTAATTCAGAAGTAGTGCTGTTTTGACAGTGGAGACAAAAGAATGCGAAATATATTTAACCCTTCTGCAAGAACTCTCTTTTTCTTTTTGCCAGCTTAAGGCAGTCTTGTTGCAAGTACTTCAAATTTGCTGAGCTTCCCTGCAAACATGAAGCGCATGAGGTATTAAAATCAGGAATCTCAGGATCACAGAACATTTTGGGTTGGAAGGGACCTTAAAGATCATCTAGTTCCAACCCCTCTGTCATAGGCAGGGACAACTTCCACTAGACCAGGCTGCTCAAAGCTCCATCCAACCTGGCCTTGAATGCTTGCAGGGAGGGGGCAGCCACAACTTCCCTGGGAAACCCCTGAGTGCCAGTGTCTCCACCCTAGCAGTGAAGAATCTCTTCCTATTGTCTAATCTAAATCTCCCCTCTTCCAGTTTAAAGCCATTCCCCCTCATCCTATCACTACATGCCCTTGTAAAAAGTCCCTCCCCAGCTTTCCTGTAGCTCCTTCAGGTGCTGGAAGGTGGTCTAAGGTCTCCCAAGAGTCTTCTCCAGGATCTTCACAGCACTACAGGTTACAAGGACAAGAGAGAAGTGGCTGAAGCTGAAACAAGGTGTTCAGGCATATAAGGAGACACTTTCCCATGAGGACAGTCAAGCACTGGACCAGGTCACCCAGTGAGGTTGTCCAGCCTCTGTCCTTGGAGGTTCTCCAGGCTGATTGGACCGAGCCCCAAGCGAACTGATCTGAGCTTACAGCTGTGCCTGCTTTGAGCAGGAGGTTGCAGTAGAAACCTCTTTGTGTCCCTTGCAGTCTGATACCCCGAGATCTCATGTCTAGGTATCCCACACTCTGAATGTCATGAAAAGTTTCAGAACTGGGTGAAGGGTTTCTCTCCAGTCCAGCAGCAATGGTTTCCCTAACTGTGGTCAGGCAGTGGGCATGTACAAATGTTGGCTTGGCATCTGGTATTTTAAGATGAGCTCAGAGGACATGGGTGCTGTGCAGAGGAGATGGTAAACCCACTGCCTGAGGACCTTCTAACATTAAAGCACAGCTCAATCAAGCAGCAGTGCCCAAGTCTCATGGGATACTTTGTAGGCTCAGAGGTAGGAACAGAAACACACCTTTGTCCAGCAAGATCTACTCAGTGGGGTGCTGTGGTGAATGAGCTGCTGATACAGAGGCAAAGAATAGAACACTGGCCAGTTGTGACAGTTTTAGTCTCTCCAGAATACAAAATCAGTATTATACCACAGCATTAAAATAATTGCTGTTACTTGGGGTATTTAACTTCCCAACATAAAATTAAACATAAAAGTGCAAATTCAGCTCTGAGACTAGGGCATCCATGCTGCTGGTGGGAAAGTCACTGTGCTACACAGTGCCACCTCATCATACTTCTCCCTTCCTCATGTCTCAGAAGCTTGGTGTGGGTCTGTCCCCCCCCCTGCAGATCTCCAGGGCTTAAGCAGCCAACAGCAGCCAAAAGAAGTGTCACTGGGTTTGTGCTGGTTGTTTTTTTGTTGGGTTTGTTGTGTTTTTGGGTGTTGGTGTTTTTTTTTATGAATGCAGGAATTACCACAACTGAATGAATAATTCATTCATGAAAATGTTGCGTGAAAAAGAAAAGTGCTGCTCTGTTATTCTTGGAAATTGTTAACCCAGTTGCTTTTTTTTGCCTTTGCTGTGGTGGGGGCTGGCAGCAGCTGTTGTGGAGAGGCAGTGAGCTTGGGCTCAGTGAAAGTTTGTGAGTGGGGGGGAGGAAAGGTGCACGGGGAAGAGCTCTGACCCGCTGTCACTGTTGGCTTTTGTGGGCGTTCTCAGAAAGTCCTGCTGGGTGGCCAGGGTGACTCAGTGGCAGCTGACTGAAGGCAGGCAGGAGGCCAACAGCCCCAGCACAACTGGAAAGTACAGAGCAAGCCCAGTATGAGCCAGAAAAAGGAGAAGATGACATGAGCGAAGTGCCTGTCTGCCTGTCTTGTCTGCCTGTCACAAGGCTAGAAAAAGCAGAGACTCTGTATTCCTTGTAAGATGTGAGGGAACCAGGTGCTGTGAAGCCACCTTTGTTCTTCCAGGAAGGCATGTTATGTGGTCACATAGCAAAAGGGACAAGATACTGCAGGCTTTCTGCAGACTGCTTAGCAAATCAAACTTTCTAAAACAGATGTGATATTTAATTCTTTCACAGGTGCAGTGTACTTTAGGGTCCCTGAGGACTAGCATCAGTTTTACTCTTATCACACCTCCCCACTCCTCTATGTAGTTCTTCTTGCTGCTTTCTGGCCAGCAAGTGTTGGAGATCTGAAGAGATAATATGTACGGTTATAGAGGGATAAGGGTGTAAATACAGCCCATTTTGTGGCATCTCCTTCACTGATGGTTCTGAAGAGCAAGTTAGAGTAGCAAGTCCTGTGTGTTAGCCCTGGAGCTCATGAAGCCTCGTTTCCTACAGAGCTGTGCCTTCAGCTCTTGTGACAGGCAAGCTCTAACTGGAGATCTTCCTATGATGGGCTTGTTTATAAGAGGCCCTTCCTTGTGGACTTTCTAGTGTCCTAGGAAGGTTATCCTGTTGTCACAGCATCCCTACACCCACTGGACTGTTCAACCCTGAGAAACTGCATCTTCTCTTAGATTTGGCAGAATGTAGGTTTTTTTCAAAACTCCTGGCCCTGGGAGTTGTGGTTGGAATTGGCCAACAGGCTCTGAACTAGCTGGCAGGGTGTTTCTGAGTGAGAAGGCAGGCAGGAAGGGCAGGAGGAACTGGCAGAAAGACACTCACACACTGTGACTCCTGGCACTTCTTAATGATGCCGAGGTCTTTAAGAAGCCATTGTAAGAAGAACAGCTGCAGGGGTGACCCCCGGCAGGAACCCCAAGATAAGGCAACACTGGCAGATCACCAGCAACACATGCCTGAGGCTTACCCTGACAGGTTTTACCATGGCCCTGCCTGGGCATCCTGGGGCCCTGTTGACACTGGTTCCCCTCAACAGGCCTTATCCTGACCCTCATCCCAACATCCTGACCTGGGGAGTTTCCCAGTTGCTCAATTCTGGCCATTTCCTTCCTGGCCCTGGATGCCCAAGGGATGATAACCAGGAATTAGGAGTCACTGTGGTGCTTAAGGCTGAGGAGCTATGGCTTGTCCCTAGCTGCAGCTGAGCCATGGTATTTCAGAGAGCACCGCTCCCCCAGCCATGGCTCCCACCGACACCAAAGTTACTCATCAAAGGCAGGAAAAAAGCCTTCCTGGTTTCAAACCACTAGGGAATCCCTGAGGCATGGGCTCAGCATGATACAATTCAGAGCAAATAGTGATTCAGTTTTGATTCAAAGCCCCTAGCAAAGGCCATGGACAGCTTGGCATTCTCTCTTTTTTCCTTGAAAGAGCAGTTCTCCACCAGCATTACACCCCAGGGGAGATGTATATGTGTTTTCTCCTTCCAGTGGGGTCAAAAGCAGGAGGTTTTTGTGAGGGAAGTCCATCAAAAAGCCCACAAAATTCACTTTGCTTTTCTCCATCAGACAAGGAGCTGGCATACTGTGACTCAACTCACTTGGAAAATGCATCAGGCTGCTCTCTGGGAGTTGGGGTGCAGAAATTCCCACTGCCATTGGGCAAAGCTCTGGGGACAAGCCTACGAGAAGTTTACATACCAGCAGTTCAGGCTGGGTTGGTTAAATCACCATTTAAGTATCTGTCCTAATATGGGCAGGATATAAAACTCTGGAGTTTAAAGAGGGAACTGACACTAGTGTTAAGGGATGAAAATATTGTGTTCCTTTTTTGAGTAAGAGTGACTAGTCTCCAACTGCAAAGGGAGTTTTTCAGAGTGCAGGCACATACTTTCTGTGGTTTGTGTCTCCTGACAACCATTCAAGCTACAGAAACTGTCAAGTAAGACTTTTCTGTGATGAATGCAAGAGAAAATTGAAAAGCAATCCTCTAAAAGCGACTGACCTCTACAAATGTTCAGTACTTTGTAAAATTGAAGGCTGATAGTGCCATGGCCAGAGCAATGCCGTTTGCATGCAGTAGGCACCATGCAGCCTCCTCTGCTGAGTTCCGGGTTTGTAAAGGAGAAGGTAGAGGGGAGGTGAGGTGTGTGGTGGGAGCGGAAGCCCATATGAATCAAGCAGTGACCAACTAGTTTGCATTTGCTTGGAGCAACTGGAACTTCTTTCTTTTTCTGTGGGTGTTTTGTTTAGTCTCTCTTTATCCAAGAAAAAACTCCATGAAATTCAGTAATTCCTTTAGCCTGAACTGAAGCCCAAGGTAGCAGACAGGTCTGTGACACTGAACTCAGGAATGTTCATTAAAAGACCCTAATGACAAGTCCTGTGGAAATATAGACCCTACCAGAACTACTGACAGAAACCTTTTGGGACACCTCTACCCCCACTGCTGGGACAGCAGCACACAAAGCTGCAGCACCTCAGTGCTGGGCTGCAGGGTGTGTGGAGTGGTGCCACATCACAGGGAACCTCCGGGACAGCTCAGGATCCTTTTGTTAGCCTGGCACTGTGCCAGGAATTATAAACTCTGTCTTGGTAGGGAAGACTGGATCCAGAGCCATATCAAGAACACTGGTAGTACTGTACTGGCACTCTGGACAAGGCTGCTGAGGATCATAGAAGAGAATGGAATAATTTAGGCTGGAAAAGACCTTTAAGATCGTCAAGGCCAACCATTAACCTAGCATTGTCAAGTCCACCATTAAACCATGTCCCTCAGCCCCACATCTACATAGCTGTTAAATATCTCTGGGGATGATGATTCCACCACTTCCCTGGGCAGCCTATTCCAATCCTTGAGAACCCTTTTGGTGAAGAAATCTTTCTTAATATTCAATCTAAACCTCCCCTGGCACAACTTGAGGCCATTTCCTCTTGCTCTGTTGCTGGTTGCCAGGGAAAAGAGATTGACACCCACCTCACTACAGCCTCCTTTCAGGTGGTTGTTGAGAGTGATAAGATGTCCCCTCAGCCTCCTTTTCTCCAGTCTGAACACCCCCAGTTCCCTCAGCTGCTCTTTATAAGACTTGTGCTCTAGACACTTCACCAGCTTTGTTGCCCTTTTCTGAACATGCTCCAGCACCAAAATGCCCTTCTTGTTGTGAAGGGTCCAAAACTGAACACAGCATTCGTGGTTCTGCCTCACCAGTGATGAGTACAGGGGCATGATCACTTCCCTGGTCCTGCTGGCCACAGCTGGTACAAGCCAGGATGCTACCAGCTGTCTTGGCCACCGGGGCAAGACATTAAAGAGAACTGGCCCAACACTGAGCCCTGGGGAACACTGCTGGTGACCAGCCACCGACTGGATTTCCCTTCATTCACTACACCTCCTTGGGCCTGGCCATCCAGCCAGTTTTTTACCCAGCAAAGTGTACACTGGTCCAAGTCATGAGCAGCTAATTTCTCCAGGAGAATGCTGTGGGAAAATGTGTTAAAAGGTTTATTAAAGTCCAGATAGACAAGATACACAGCCTTTCCTTCAGCCCCTAAGCAGGTCACCTTATCATAGAAAGAGATCAGGTAAGTCAAGCAGGGATTACCTTTTATAAAACCATGCTGACTGGGCCTGATTGACTTGTTGTCCTGCATGTGCCAGTAATGGCACTCAAGATGAGCTACTCTGTAATCTTCCTCGGCACTGAGGTCATACTGACGGGCCTGTAGCTCCCCAGATCCTCCTTCCAGGCCTTCTTGTAAATTGGTGTCACATTTGTTAACATCCATTCAACTGGGGCCTCTCCTGTAAGCCAAAACTGGTGGCAAAGATTCTCCTTAGCCCTCTTTTTGTTGCTAATGTATTTATAGGAACATTTTTACTGTCTTCTATGGCAGTAGCCAGGTTAAGTTATAGTTTGGGTTTGGCCCTTCTAATTCTCTCCCTGCATAACCTCATTGATATCCTTGTGGTCCCCCTGAGTGGCCTGTCCCTTCTTCCACAGACCGTAAACTCTTCTTTTTTCCCTGAGTTCCAACCAAAGCTCTCTGTTCAGCCAAGCAGGTCTTCTTCCCCACTGGCTCATCTTTTGGCACACAGGGCCAGTCTGCAGCCGTGGTGCTCCCTGTGCTCTGCTGTCTGCAGTTCCCTTCCAAGCCTCAACGATGGATGAAGCCAGCCCAGACTTTACTGCACTGAACATCTGAAACACTGAAATAACTTCTTGTCCCAGCAGAATTTTTGAAAGCTGGGGCAGTGTATCAAGGTTTATGCTGCTAAGGAGCTATGTCGTTCCCTATTTTCCATGTCAGAGGTTTTGGGATACAGATTGCAAAATGCAGTTTTTGGTTTCTTGTAATGTGTTTTCCTATGACAGAATGAATGAAAATAATATGGAATCCTGAAGAACAAGAAAGGAAAAAAGTTCTGGAGATCTCCACGATTGAAAAAGCCTGAAAGAATTATACTAACTTATGTTTGTTAGGCCACTCAACAGGTGAGATTGAGTTTTTTTTAAAAAATGAATTTCAGACTCCTGCCTATTAAGAAATAGGCAGCTAGTTAAAGGGGAACTGCTAAGGCAGTTCTGATACAGCAGGTGGACTGGAGTGCTTCATCATCGAGTCCTGTGGATTGTAGGTGCATGATGATCTGTTAATCAAAAGCAAAACCCCAAGTAGTGAGCGAGGAGAAGCCAAAGTTACAATCAGGAAACTCCCTTGCACTGATTCCACAGTTCTGCTTCAGGTAGTGCCTGAACTGCAGGAGACAACTTAAATAATTTCCTGTGTTACTGTTCTTCCATCTGCTGCTCCATTTCCTCCTGTGCCAGTGAAACAAGTGTAAACCATCAGAACAAAATGTATTTTCTTTCTCTGATGCAAAGACTATCAGCAATTCCAGCTGCTTTTAAGAAAATGCACAGTACTAGCAGATAAGCTACTGTGACCTACATATAATTCCTTCTTAAGAAGAAAAGAGAGATGAAAAACATTGCAGGCACGTCAGTCATGGAGAAGTCTTATGGGAAGGTCAATGTTTTGCTTAAGCCAGTACATCCTCCTTATATTTAATATATTCAGGGCTTGTGAAAGACCCGAGCAAAAATATAAGTGAGAAAGGTGGAGAAATATTATTCTCCTGGGCTGTGAGTGTGCTTTAGTGCTGGAGCAGAAAAGCCAGCTGCCGGCAGGAAGGCAATAAAGTCCACTTGTCAGATTTGTTTGTCTTCCTTTAGACCTTCAGCAGGGCTGTTACTGAGATGTTGACGCCAAGCTGCATGTCAGTGTGATACAGCTTGGCAACATTTCACCCTGAAGGGAAGCCTAGCAAGGTTCCTGCTTGCCACTCCTTTAGGAAAGCTGTGTTGTTTCCTTGATGTTTAGTACAGAAAACCTTTTCATCCCTTTAATTTACTTCTTTTGCATCCTGGAGAGCTGCACCACAACTGACGTTGCTTCAGCTGGTTCCATTAGCAGTATCCGAGAGTGTTTGAAATGTAGTTCATGCAAAGGTCTGTCATATACCAAGAACCATAAAAAAATTAAAAGCTTTTTTGAGTAGGGCTGTTTGCAGACACCTGAGTTTCTGTGACCAATTTACCTGCTGTTAAGAAAGGAGATAATTATATTCCCATGGCAAAGCTCCTGGAGATCTACTGACAAAACCAGCTACATGATGTTTGACATTGCTATCACTGTAACTGCTGTTAGCAGTGCATGAGTTTCATGTGCAGCGAAAGGTTTGCAAGCCAAACTGGTATAATCCACGTTTAAACCTAGCAGGAGGAAAACAGGAAAGCAGTCTGAGTCCATGTAAGGGGAAGTCCCTGACAGCTGAGCTCTGATGATGTCTCTGCACTACTTCTCCAGCAGACCCGGCTCTCACTCAGCAGTGAGTCTGCATCCTGCTTGTGCCTTAGGCATCCTCGTTTACAGTTTGATATCCCAGGGTACTCAGAGAGTCACCCTTAGTCGTATTAAGGTACCCAAACTGTAGAGGACAATAGCTTTGTGCTAAGATATTAGTGCGTGTCACATTCTGCCTCCTCCCTCACAGGAATGGAGACCTTTGGCTTTGGTTTTTGGTGGACCAGAAGGGTCAGCTATGTCTTCATCTGTTCTGGCTGGATTTTCTGGCTGAAGTTGTGATGGAGTAATCCATCTTCTGTTAGTTCTACAGTTACAACACTGGCACTGATCATCTTGCCCTCTGTGCCTCTCTGAAAAAGTATTCAGGGAAGTTTTATTACACTCAATTACATGTCCTGCCCAGAATAGAAAAATTACAAGATCATAATGAAAACGGTCAATATATTTCTACTTAAATATTTACTTGCTGAGAAATAATGTTTTAGCAAAATCAGTCCTTGCTTTTGGGAATTTGTCATTTCTAGGAAAAAGTAAAATTTTACATGGGAAGTATCAAAGTAAAGCTTGTAATATCATGTGACTTTCATTTTCTTTTTGTCTCTGTGTAAAATTTCCTTAAAGCTATGATGAATGAAGGAACAATGTGTACTCAAGGTTTAGAAACAGAAGTAGAAATGCTTGTATTATAGATCAGGGGAGATTAAGTGGTTGTGAGGAGCAATACACTGCAACAGTGATCCAGGCAAAACTTTGACACATGTTGATTTGTTCACATTGGTCCTTAATGACTTGCCCAGACTTTGCTGACTGCATTCTGTGGGGGCACCATCAGGTCAGGTTTCATTTTCTTATTCCTATTGCAACTTTCAAATCTCCCTCAACTTCAGCAAAGCTATAGAGCAGGTTAAAAAAACAAACAAACAAACAAAAGGACCAAAAAAAAAATACAGTTTAACACTGGACCCAGGAAAAAGTGAAAAGCTGAAGTTTAGCAGGCTGAATAGCTCATCTCCATACATTTTCCCCAACTGGAGACAGTGTGAAAAATCACAAAGTGGGGAAAAAAAAGTGCTTGTTAAAGGAATCCTGCATGTGGATCCTTTTCATATTCTTACTGGTAGAAAGAGGGGGGAAAACAGGTGTTATCATTACAAATGAGTTTTAAATCCTTGAAGAATATGATATATGCTCACACATGCTTCCACATACACAAAAGCACAGCCCCCTGCTGCCTGACAGAAGTAGTACCCACCTGTCCTTTCAGATAGTTTTCAAATTCATAGCTGATTTTAAAGCAGTTTGCTTGCTGAGATGTAATAGTAGCACATCTTTTCATGGACAAAATTCTTATTAATTTTTCTGTTTATTTACAGAATTTCTTAGAGGCTTTATAGAAAGTATAAATGGGTCTGTATCAGTATGGGAAGCACTCAAGCTTTGTGAATATTTGAATATCTGACTGAGAATTACAGGTGAGATATTTATGTTAAAATGTTTTTGTTAGGATATAATGAAATCCTCAGGATGTCTAAAATAGCAGAATTAAGGCTAGGGAGTCATATACGTTTTTAAGGACAACATTTTCAACTGAGAAAACAGCCTTCTCATGAAAAGCAGCAAGTACACATTTTCATTCTCCACTACTTCAGTGCTTCTTGGCAGACTATCACAGCAAAAGCAAATTTTATTTTGAGTCTTTTGTCTTGCCTTTAGCTTCTTCCACTTTCTGTTCCCTTCCTTTTCATTTCCTGGCCTTTGCAGGAAAATTTGGGTGATTGGCTATTAACCTGAATTCTCTTTGGAAGGGACCTACTTCTCCATGATGACTGTTGGGATGTTTAAAAACTAATTCCCCTTTCTGAGTAAGAAATTCTCCATTCTAAACTCCTGTAACTAGAGACTGTTTAACTGGAATTGATTCTCGGGAAACAGAAAGAATTGTAAAAACGGAAATCACTTACACTGGGAAGCCTTATTTTTAGAACTTCCAGGTAATTTCCACATGCAGCGGGTTCCGAGATTTAGGATTTTACTTATTCTTTCTCATTGTTGTAGAGTAGTTAAACTGGGAGTTACAGGAGTTGCTGCTGTCAGACCAGTCTCGCTCTAACCCATATGAATATCTCCCCTGTCCTTCCTCGTTTGCCTAGAAGTTCCAAGCTTGCAAGATGATGGCATACATTTAGAAAAGAGACAGAAGTTAGTAGGAAATTGGTGAATCAGTCACCTAATGTGCTGTGTGTCACAC
>NW_009953940.1:389149-405149 GCF_000747805.2 Chaetura pelagica
TTCTGTGTGTCACACAGCAGGAATGCCATTGTCTTCAGCATCCAGTCCCTTTGCTCCCCAGTGAGGTCATGTTTTTACCATTTCATATTGCCCTTTTAAGACAAGAACTGGTGCTGCAGGGCCAGCTTTGCCAGAGGTCTCCCTTGGATCATCTTCCAGTCTGGATGAGCCTGGCTTGCCAATTCTCTGGTATGACTAGCTGCTCGTGGGACTGGCCACCAGCAGGTTGGCATCCCGTGAGCATCCCCTGCTAACCTGTGATGACTTCTGTTTGCTTCAAATCTGTTTGAGAAGAAGCCTCTGCATTTCTGCAGCACCATGCACTGCTAGTGCCAGAGATTAAGGTTGGGAGTGCCTGACTGGCTTTATTGTCAGTCTTTTGTCCTTCCTGTCCTTCAAGCGGTGTTCCTGGGGGAGCCATATGGGAGGTGAGCAAGCTGAAGACAGCAGGCTGACCACTTTTGTGCAGATGCTTTTACAAATCAGGGGAGGAAAAAAAAGGCTTCCAAAACTTCATTATGTAGGTTCAGCCCCACACCTAGGAGTGAGAAATATGTTGCCTTTTGTCAGAGATTGAGGTCAGAGATGTTTCTTTCTCTCATCATGAAACAGTGTTCTAGTCAACACCTGCATTTCCTGATAACAGCAATACTGGGATGTGTTGTCAGATACCTCTCTCTGGGAAACAAATTGCTGCCACATTTATCCCATTCTCCCAGAGGAGCAGGTAGAGCAGGACACCACTGTCATAATTCCTCCTGGGTCAGCATGCCTAGGGTAGCTCTGGGTCATGTATTAGTACACTCCTCAGCTGTGGGCTCTCACAGCAGATGGGCACCAGGCACCAGCAAACCACTGGGCCTCTCTCACCCAAAAATGCTTATGTGAGAGCACCCACTATCACAGGGAGCTTCAAGTTGCAAACAAGATCCAGGTATGCTAAATAGGCATCTACATCACATTATCTCCAAGAGGAGGAGAGAACACATTGATGCTATATGCACAGGTGCATGAGGGATGTGGGAACCAGCTGTGGAAGTCTGATGAGATGGGGCTGGCTAGTCACTTTGCCTCCATCATTGGCACTGATCCAGAGTAAAGTCCTGGAGGAAGGCTGCAGAGAGAAGCCAGCATCAGGAGCCAGTGCAGGGGATGAAGAAAGCATCCTGCAGTTTTGACGGGCTTTTTTTGGAATGAACAGCCCAAAGCCTGGGTCCCATAGCTTCCTTCTCACCCATCCCTTCAGGCTCACTCTGCACACTCCTGTCCTTTTCTTCCTTCCAAATTCTTTCTATTCTTTCCTTCTTGTGGTTGTCTTTCCATCTCACTGATCCTTCTGTTACTTTCTAACCACAACCTTAACGTTTCTTCTCTTGGTGTGGCTATTACATCCTTCCCTTTGCCCAGCATCTGTCTGGTCTAGTGGAGCTCTGCAGGGCGATCTCAAGCCTCCTGCCTCTGCACAACTGCTCTGAATTTGATGCTGCATCAAAACAGTGAGTCTCCAAATTAACTAAGGGATGCAAAGCGACTGTTGTGAGCAAATAATTTTAAAAATTTTGCTTCAGTTTCTGTGAGATAGGTATTTATTAAGTAAAAGATACACACACATTCTCACACAGACTTTCTCCCCAAACTGGAGCCTTTTTTACCAAGCAGTAGGATGTGTAAAGTACAAAGAACATGAAAATGTTCAAATGAGCTTAGAGAGCTAGACTGTGTCTACTGGTTGATCTTCTGGATAAACAGAGCCTTTGAGGGGGGGAGAGAGAGGAAAAGAGAAAGGGAAAAAACCTCAAGAAAATAAGTTTTATTAAAAAAAAAATTTAAAACTCTAAACAAGCACAGTTTTTGTGGTGTGACAGAAGCTCATGATCCAGCTTCCATGTTTAACTTTAGGAAGACAATGGGTTTCTTTGGAGATTGAAGACCTTAACATCAAGGGGAAAAATCTTGCAAACTTACTGACAAAAATTACAAAGGTATTCTGTTAACTGAAATGAACAGGCAGAAGAATTTGGCTGTATGACAGAGCATAAGTGATTTTGCAGTGTCAAATTACCACAGACCAGAACTTGCTGGGGTGATGATGGGCTGATCTTTCTGTCTGTTAAAAGTAACATCTCTGTGAGTCATTCTAGATAATTTATCAGAGGTTTTTTCTGCCTCTACAGCAGGAAACCTCTCCTTTCTGGTGGGAATTTTCCCTGTACAATAGCAGAGTTTGCTGTGGTTTTATAGAAAGGGAATCCATATGTGCCTCCCAGGTATGCAATTGTCAGGGCTGTGGTTTAGTTTGGTAGTTTTGATATTTTAACCACATGATCCATAGCATTTCTTCTTCCACTAACTGAGCTCTCTGCAATGGCTTTCTGGGGTTCTGGGCTTTACCCATAGGTCGCTTGCTCTACCGCTTGCAAATACCCACTGGGCATAAGACCCTTAGCACCTTCATCTGAGACAAACAGGGTGCAAGTATAGAAAAGTGGCCACAAAAAACAGTGGTCTAAGACTCTCCAAAGTAAGGCAGCTGTCAGTTTGCTCCCTGGGTGCATGTCTGCCAGGATCTGGCCAATGTCCCAGCACAGGTTGACAGTTTTATACCAGATAAGCTGGGCTGCAGTACAAATGGCTCCTGCCCTCCTGGGTGCTCCTGTGAGCACAAAGCTGTGCCACATCATCCCCCCCACTCATCATGAGTGACCTACACTCATTAGTTCTGCTGTTGATCAAATCCCAGCTGGTAATGGTGTTTCACTCAGCCCACTCAGCCTTCATTTTAATCACTGGAATGGCATCAGTCATTTTTTCTGTGCCATTTATATAGAATGGCACCTAACAGGAACATTTCTAGACATGCAGAGCATCTGGAAAAAGAGATGGGTATAGGAAGAAACAAAGAGATCAGGAGGGTAAGGCTGGCATGTATTATCCTTTTTTTTTTTCTTAATAACTTCTCTTGAATCACATGTTTATATATGCAAATACCTCTTGTTCTTCATGAAGAAGTTCTGCCCACACAAAAAGGGGCTCTGTGCTGCACTTTAAAATAAGTACCATTTAATACTTTTTGCAGGGCAGAACATCTTCTTAAAAAGAAACCATACAAAACCATGTTTCCATTGCTATCTCTGCCCTGTTCTGGGTGGTAAGCACTGAAAAAAAGGAAAGGTGTGCCCCCTGACAATGTTCCTTGGCACAAGTGGGGCTTTAGCTTCCAGGCAGTCATCTTGAAAGAGAAAGCTCTCCCAGTTAATGAAGGTAACACTGTGGTTACTTAATTATAGCAAGCAAATGGCTGTGAAAACAAACAAAGTAAAAAGGACCTTTCATCAGTAGCTGAGTTATGCCAGTAACTGCAAGTTAATGTTCCTACAGGTAATAAACATATAACAAGCAATTATATTTGGAAGACAACAGTGCTGTAGTTGGTGATGTCATGAAATGTTGACAACTCCTGCTGTGTCTCCTAAAGAGAAGTGAAAAGTACTGGGGACATCTGGGGCTCTGATGCTCTGATGAACATATTTTCACCAACACATGCATGATCACTGTCCCAGCCAGCCAGTACCAATGTCTGTTCCTGTACTGCTCAGGCTGGGAGCATGGTGACTGCATCCAGGCCACAGTGGGCTTGCCTCAGCCCTCCTCTGAGCCCCATGCAGTGCAGCTGGGACTATAGGACACAGTGAGTGTAACTTCTGTGCTTTTTCAGTTCAAAGTGTCTGAAGCAATAAGGGGGTTGCATCACAGCCCACTACAGAAGCACTTTTAGAATGTGAAGCTGAGGATACCTCCAGGCTGCTGCATGTCACACCACATGGAGTGAGGCTGTGGGGACACAGATGCCTGGGGCTGCCTGTGTGGAGCAGTGCTGGAGGACCATGTCGATTGAAGGATGGCAAACCTGGTGCAGATTGCCCATACCACCTGCTCAGGCCATCCTGGGGTGAACAGCTCTCCCCAGTGCACCTGGGTTTGTTTCAGAGTGAATGAGCTGCCCTGTCCTGAAAGAACTTGGAAATGAGCAGATGCTTCTTCATGGCTGATGAGCAGGGGGCTGGGAGTGCTTGAGTTAGCTTGCAGCCTAGATGAGAGTATGACAGCAGAGCCAGAACAGCATCCTTTCTCACCCATTTTGTCATATGTGCCAGTGATCTTATCTTGCCATCAAAGGGCAAGATCTAGAAGACTTCCTGGAAATGGCTCTGTGACCCCAATTCTCATTGGCTTCAGGATGCAAGAGAGGATGTAATTTTTCTGAGTCCTAGAAGCAATTTTATGTTACTCCAAATGCAGCATAACTGCTCAAGATGCTGTTGAAATGGGATATCTCACACCTCCCTATCCTTGGCTGACCTTCTTGCTGCTTTCCCAGTGCCAGCTAGTGACTGGGTGGCCAGGCACTGGAGCTGGAGCTCCTGTGGATCTGCCAGAAAGAGAACACAATAGGCAAAGATTGCCAGATTGGGAGGTGCCAAGCTACCCCTTTGAAGAGCAAATCCCAGTCCTCAGTCACAGGAGGAAATGAGCCAGCAGGGCTGTCCTGGGACCCAGCTGCATGCCCAGTCCTGCTCTCTCCCACATCACTCCTGGAATTTCCCCTCCTCTCAGCTCGTGGTAGTGTGGTATGTGGTAGGTGTCTCATAGCCCTCGGGCGCAGGGAAGCATCAGGATGCAGTGGGAAGGACCCGGGGAGTTTGGCCATTGCTGGCCCACCTCCCAGGGGCAAGCAGGAAAACTGGGATGACTCAAATAAAACTGAAATCTTGGTCTGCAGAAATGAAAGCAACTTAGCCCTTTAGAAGGCACCAAATGTGCTTTTACTTGTAGAAACGGAGTTCACAAATCTAGCAGAGTCAAGAGTCAAGCCAGTCCTGATTAGACAAATCTTCAGTGATTTCCAAATGGAAGGCAAGGAGCCTGGTTAGTGTCAGTGTAAATAAGGCAAAAAATATTCAGCTATCAAGCCATGTATATAAGGAAGAATCTTCAGCTAACAAGCCATGCCTTGGGCTACCGGCTGAGAGGGGAATTTTGGTAATAAACCCTTTCACAAAGAAATCTGAACAAGCAGCAGCTGCCAAATTCAAGTGAGAAGCACTGAGTGGCAGTCACTTGCCTGCACAGGAGCCTTCAGATGCTGGTAGGTACTCAGAAATAAGAAATAAAGTGAAGGATCCCAGCCTTGGTAAGGATTTGTGTTTTGTGTTTCCTGGGGTGAGGCAGGTATATTGGTGTCCATGGCAATTGCCTGTGCAATAAGCTTGTCAGTAAGAACAATGTCCTACCTGAGCTGTTATAGAAAAAAGCCCCCCAAAAAAGTAGTTTAAAGACTTAGATTTTAAGAACTGGACCTGAGGCCATGAACCAACATCTCTTGCTCCAGCTGTGCTAGGTTATTGACACAGCTAAAGAGCACAGCTGCTCTTTAGGGCTTTAACTTAATGTCACAAGAGAAGCTTAATCTAAACTGAACCCACTGCAGCATAAACTGGGGAAAAACATCTTTACACAAGGGTTTCTACTTTGTGCATGGTCTTACACTTATTCCTGCTAAAAAAAAAAAAAACAAAAAAAACACATTTCTGTCAGCTGATGGAAAACACCCCAGGAAAACACCAATGGCAGCTTCCCCTCCAGCTATCAACACAGTGCCAGGGTAGAGAGTACAATTGATGCCTGTCCCAACAGTCGTGCAGCCACAACCTTGTCATCCACTTTCTTCATACAGTAGTGATTGCTCTGGTCACAGCTTTCATCTGCCCTGGACAAGATACTTCCCTGTCCTCTTTAATCCTTCTTTATAACCTACCAGTTTTGGAAACCTTTGTTTGCTGCCCAGCTTCCCGAGAAGGCAAGTAAATGGAGTCCACTACTAAAACCTCCCCTCACTGCATAGACCAGGAATGGTGTCCTCAGTCTCCTCAGCCTGCAGAAATAAATAGTTAAGGGGGTCTAGCTACAGGGCAGCCACAGGACTCAGGCTGGGGATATGAGCCAGGAGCAGCAGAGAGCTGGGACACAATGCAAAAGATCTAGGGAGCATGCATTATAAGTGAGGGTGGAAAGAGGGGTGGGGAATCAGTCTCGAGCCTTGTTGTCATTGCAAAAACCCATCATGAAACAATGAAGCAATCTCTGAAGGCCACAAAGAGAAGGAGGGCACAGAAGCTGAGATGAAACAAACACACAAAGTCTTGTGTAGATGCAGGATGTCTTTAAAACAGCAGGGCTGGCCCTAAGGCAAATGTAAGCAAGGAGGGAGGCTGTTGCAATGAAATCCTCTCTAACTCCTTTTTAAAATCTGTGGGCTTTTCTCCTGGTGTTCTTGCAAAGAACAAACATGCATAAATACTCCTTTTGTCCTTGTCACCTCTGCATTGTTTTCTGGAAGATGCCCTTTGCTTCTTTATCTGAGATGCTAAAGAAAATTCATTCTCCTACTTCCACCACAGAATGGCTTTTAATAATAAGTTCTGTAGGGACCATCACTGTAAGGTGCTGTGTATCCACAGTCTCTGGAGCCACAAGCAGTGCCTACCTTCTGTATGACTTCATAATCTTCAAGGGTACTTGAAATTACTATTGTATGCCTTTGTTGAGACCATACCTATAAGCTCCCTTTACTTAAAATAATGGGCTTGAAAGGAGCCCCTGTACTAGCCGTGCCTGGAGCTATACAGCTGTCCCAAAACAAGCTGTCCAGAGAGGTGCCCACTATTACTATATTGATAGGCCTTGTCATGACCCAGGTAGGGCAACCCAGGGAGATTCAGATCAGACCCCTTTGCTTTCTAAACTACTTCTCAGAGAGGACCCCGGTGCAGCTGGATCCAACCAGTTGGTGTCAGTGAGGCTCCCAAAAACCACCATTGCAGCCCCCTGTTTTATGGGCCTAGTTACCTTGTTTCACAAGGGCGAGCAAGTGTGTTGTGTTTGAGTAATGAGCCTGAGCAGCTGGATAGGGTCTCCGCCCCCTCCGCCCTCCATCCTTATCTCAATGGCTGTACCTGCAGGCTGCAGCCACATGCAGGCCATCAGTGCGGTCTCCATCCTCTCAGGCAGGCCTTTTGGGATGCAAATGAGACTTTCTTTAGGGGTTACAATGGGATTTTTACACCAATTCCAGCAAGTATAAGTCCTGAAGGCTGGTCCAGGCCTTTGGCTGTGAATGCTTTTTCTGTGGAACTCTTACAGTTGCCATGTTCCTTTTTGATACCTGCTGAAATATGAACAATTCTTACTGTTTTTTCCCAATGATACCCATGTTCAGGAGAAGCTCAGCCTTCCTGGTGTCACAATAGCAACCTGAAGCAGTGTTGAAAGAAAGAAGAGATACACCCTTGGAGCCTAATGCCTCCATGGTAACTTCCATGCACTTTTGACTGACAGAAAATATCTGGCTGCAAACCAAGATTACACAGAGGTACCACAAGCCTCGAGGCAGGTGCTTTAGGAAAACAAAAGAATCCTGGTGTATCCATGACATTGGATCTGCTGCAGTAACCCAAATGTTTCAGGCTGGCATGGAGAAAAGGGTCTTCACTGACTAAGAGGTGCTTTGCTGTGTGTCTGCAGACAGCAGTGGAGCCAGCTCGTGCCTTCTGAGCCCAGTTTCATTCTTTGTCATAACTGCAGGAAAATTAATCTCTCTCGAGATAAAAAACAAATCCATGCATTGTGGAATAGATACTAATGCACACACACACACACACAAAAAGATATCCCAGCAACAAAAAGAAGTCAGAAACAGGAGCTTATACGTTGTTTCTTTCCACTCATACATCAAACAAGAGAAGCACCACAATGTAGGATACAGCATTGACTTTCACAGCTCCCCTTAGGAGAACAGCTCTACAAATGGTTTTAATAACTGTCCTTGTATTTCATGCTAAAATGAAGCAGACAGTGTGTTCAGCACTGGTTGCCATCTCAGAACTTGCCCCGTGCCTCAGCTTGTGGTCCCAGTGCCCAGTGCTCTTCAATAACAGGACAGGGTTTGGTCTCCTCTGAGGTTCAGCCCAGCCTTGAGGAATTACCTCTGGCCTTTCAGAAGCATATTTAGCAGTTATCCTACACGTCCTTAGGTGGAACTGAATCTCTGCTGCTCCCCTTATCTCCAGTGAGCCTTTCCTTGAGACATGCTGTGCCACTCCTCACTCGTTGCTGCTGTTCTGATCCCACCGGTATCTCTGGAGAGGACTATCCATGTGCTTGTGTCTTACAAGATGTCTCATGTTCTGGAAAATGTGTGTTTGCCAAAGCAAATGGCAGTGACACATGCCCAGGGACCCAACGGTGCCTGTAGGGAGCAGAGCAGAGGCAGAATAAAGAGGCACAGCCCTTCTCTTGCCCCACTTCAGTCCCTGGAGACCATTATATTTTCAGCAACGATAATTGTGGCATGATGTCATTATCCTGTGCAGAAGATAATCCTTGTGGCTTTATCCACCTGCCTCCTGCCCATCATTTCCCTCTGCTCCCTCCCAGCTCTCACTAGCCCCAGGTTAGTAGCCGTTCAAGCTGAGCTTATTCCCTTCTCACCTCCCATCCAAGCTAACATCCCTAACTGCCTTCCAGGTGAGAAACAGCTTTCCTTGAACCACCGTGCTGGGGTCGGCAACAAAATATTGATGTTACAAGGAGGAAAGAGAAAGGACAGCAGTCAAGGTCAGAGGAAAAGTCATTGGGGAAGAGGGACAGGAGATTACAGAAAGAAAAGAGGGTGATATGGAATAGAAGATAAAATGGGAAGGGAAGACAGATACAGGTTCACTTTACAGTTATTTAAAGAGGCTGCAGCACAGTAATTAATACCATCTTAGCTTTCAGTGTATGAGAAGCAACATGCATGTAGTCCTAGTCTGATTCCCTGTTCCTGACTCCCAGGCTTTTATCCCTACCTGTTCCACCCATCTCCCTGCCTTCTTTTTGGTACCTGGTCCATCTGCATTCAGATAGGCATCTGACTTCTCCATACTGCCTGAACCTATGAGAAGGAGACAGGAGCCCCCAGGAGTGTTAGCAGTCCTACTCTCAGCTCTGGTGCTTAAACCTGGTAGCAGTCTGCATCAGACTTGAGCAGGGATCTTTCTGAAGTCCTGACACTAAGCATGCTCAGTGCAAACTGTTCCTGGGGGAGATCCAGCTAGCTTTTTCCTGAGGACGTGTAAACTGAAATTTCTCCAAAAGCTTCTATATCCTGACCAAATTTGGGCAGATTGTTCCAAGAACAGCAAAACTCCTTTCTCTGACAGAAATCCATCTCCCTGCTAAACATGAAGCCCTGCTCTGGCATGTTAGGGCACTGCAGCTTTGCAGAAATAAGACATCTGCCAAAATTCTGGGCTAAGGAGTGCTCATTCCCCAATCTCACTCTTGCAAATTATGTTGGCTGTTGTTTCCTCCATGCTGCTAAGAAACCTCACCCCAAAGCAGCCACTTGGGCCTGAAATTACTGGGCCTGAATGCTAAAAGTCTTACTATGAGAAGTGTCGTGTAGTGTTGATCTTTTGTGGACATCTTCCCACTCTGCCTCGTGACTTCACTCTGCTTACACATTCAAGAAGTTTCTCCTACCAGCACTTTCTCACACTGTATCTCTTTCCTTCCAAACCCTGTGCCTTAGAGTGCATATACGTGTCCAGTTTCTGCACCTTGGAATGGGCAGACCTTGCTCTCCCCAGGGTAGTGGCAGCATCATGCAATTTTACAGGTGCACTGGCAGAGGTCTGCTAACCTCCTTACAAGGACACACACAGCACATGCACGTTTCTGGGAGCAGCTCTCCCGGGTCAGGTCTGCGAACCAGTGCAGCAGTAATGGCTTTTGCCCTGTAGACACACAATGTCAGGGAACAACTCACCTGAGGCTGGTCATGACAGGATGAAGGCATCTGGCCATACTTGTATGCCAGTAATAGGGTATAAGCAGACAGTGTACACTGAAGGGAAAGGCAGCCCACAGACCCATGAAAAAACAAGGGAAAGCAAAGAAGACACATTTTCTTCTCTTCTCCCCTACTCCACTAGTGGTAGTCACCATGCGTGGACACCCCAGTGGTGTGTGACATAGGGAGGAGTACTGATATTACCCAGCATGAGGTACTGCCTGAACTGGGAGACTGCCTGCCTGCTCACAGGGAGAAACCAGGACTTTTGCCTTAGTGTTGTTCTCCTCCAAACACGTGGGGGGCTCAGCTCCCACCTTAGGGCTGCCACGTCACTCCAGTGCCTGCAAGTCGATGGTATCAGCAATCCCCCCCCTTGTTTGCAGCACAAGTGGGAGCAGGGGAGCAGTGCACAGCATGAGTGGTTGGGCATCCAACAAACATCAAATAAACACCTGTATTTGTGGGCTGCAGAGGCCAACGTGCCCCAGGCGCGGGACCTGGCTGCGCTGGGCATGGCTTTAGGCAGTGAAGGAAAATGCCTCCATCACGGTGTAGTGCTGCCCTTCCCACTGCCCCTATCTTACCTCCCATCATCATTTGAGCTTCACTTTGTATTGCATGTCCTTTTTCTCTTCAGCTTTAACCTGTATCCCTGCACACGCCTCCTTTACTTCAGACAGTGCTCAGGACCACGGTAAGAAGAAGAAGCCCCGGGCAGCTTTGCCTCCTCTGCCTCCTCCTTGGTGCCCGCTGGCAGGGGAGGTATGGGGCTGGCCACTGGAAGGGCTGTGGGGAGAGAGGCAGTTTGTACCCTCTGCTGGACCTTCATTTAGCTTCCAAAAAAGTCTGCAGAAGCATCTCAGGTTGAAACTAATCTGATGCTGGTGTGAGCCAGCAGAGCCGAGCGACCCGCACCAAGACTGTGCTGCGAAAACACGGCTCTTTGCTGCCTTTGCTACAAAACAGCTCATTTCTGTGGGTTCATCTGGGAGAGCAACCAGCCGCCTCTTCCCGGGCTGCTCAGGCCTCTAGAGACCCTGTGCGGCCACGCGAGGCATCGCAGCCTGGGGTCACTTCAGTCTTCTTCAGCAAAAGCCAGCTCCTTCCCCCCGCCGGTGATCTGAGCTGGACCAGAAGCCAGTGCCACCTTCTGTGGTGCCAACATGATTCTCTGCGAGTGAACCGGTCTCTTTGCCTTTGGAAAGGGTTTAAAGTTGCAACAAGGATGGAGCTTGAAGGACACAGGAAAGTCCAAATATTTGTTTGTCAGGGCCTTGAGTTTCCCATCATTGCCCAGAGGTGTAAAGGCTTTTCATGTCATTCATGGCTGTTTCCCAGTACAGCTCTGCTTGTTTTCCAAAAAGCAGGACCCCAGGGTGAGGAGGGAAGAGAGGGAGGGGAGCAGAAGGGGTGTCCAGAGAAGGGGGAGCAGGGCACCCAGGAGGTGGAGATGGGGATGGGAAGGGTCAGGGTTAGTGAGGAAGAGAGGATCTCCAGGAAGCCTCTGAAGGACACGGAGTCTGCAGGGGAAGGGAATGAACATCAGCTCCTTCCCTGAGTGGGTGGTGAACTTGCTGGCAGAAGTGACCAGAATGTGGCTACCTCCAGTACATTTCCCTGGTTTGTCCTGGGATGCTGAAAGAAGAGTGGTATGTTTTTCTGGGGTTTTGCTTATTTACCGAGGCAACTTTCTTACAGACAAGGATTTGGGTGCTCCAGGGCCACTTGTGACCATTATGCCCAAGTGGCTGCTGCTGCAGGCTTCTCCATACATTGGGAAATCCCTTGGACACACAGGTCAGAGGGGGAGGGAGAGCTCCCAGCTGTTGGGGCAGCTTGGAAACAATAGAGCGTTTTTCTCTGGGACACAGCAGAGACAGAGTTCACCTCACTTTGCTTTTCCAAACACTTGATGCATCAAAACGAGCTGGAAAGCCCATGTGGGATTTTTTGCCCCTTTGCCTGTAAGCTTAGTGCCCGAGGGCCTGCCACTGTAGGAGAAGGGGGAGGTGAAAACAAAGAGGTGATTTCCCCCGGTGCTGTTTGTGATTCCAGCTGTGCAGACTTCCCTTTCTGGCGGTGGGAGGGAACTGTGACTTACTTCTTCTGTCAAAAACACGCTGTTCCTCTTCCTGCTTCACCTGCCATTTGATTGCTGCAGGGTAGTACTTTAAACATTTGTGGAACAAAAGGGATACCTTAAAATAAGTGTAAAGAAGTGCTTGCTTTCTGGCTAACAAGTGGTAGCTAGCTAGCTAGAGTAATTTCTTTGCACCTCCCAGCTGTGTGAATCACAGCTATTCATCACAGAAGGAGACTTTAGTCTTTCTGCATGTACTTATCAGTTAAATAACTGATATATCTCTTGGATAGACCTCATGCTGATATAATTTACCTTCCTTCAGCTCCTGCAATCATGATTCCAAATGTCTAAAAATATCACTCTCCTGTTGACTGGAAACCTTTGCTTCATTTACCTGTGTTTTAGGAAAGGCAGAAGGAGCTTTGCTTAGGGACAAGCTCTGATCTCAGTGAACAATTTATATTCCCAGGGCAAGGATGTATCTGGGATCTGGTAATGAAATATCTCGTTAGGTGCCAAAAGACTAGTCTGCTCTGCTGCCCATAAAATCAGGATGTTTTTAAGGAGAGCAAGAAGGTATTTCTTAACAATGAAGACATTTTTTTCAGGGCTATCTTAAGCCACTATAAAAATTGGTTGATCTTAAGGCTCATCATAGCTTGCCATGTACTTTATGCCGTGTCCCTTCATGCTCGCTTTTCTCTTACTAGCATTTTTCTTTGGCAACAAAGAACTCTTTTACTTACAGTATTTTTTAAAATGGGAAGCAACAAAAAAAAAACCAAAACCAAAAACAAAAAGATAGTACATCCCTGGCAGTTTTTTCACAGCTTCACATACTCACACACTGCAGCCACCTGGGACTGCCTTGCCCAGGTGGACACTGGCACTGGCAGCCAAGGAGCGTGCCAGCTGCTCTGTGATAATGAGCAAGACTGGTGAGTCCAGGGTTTCTCTGGACCTCTTCAAGCTTTGCTGCCCCCCCCCAGCTCAACCTCTGCCTTCTGCTTGTCCCAAAGCCAGCTGTCCTCAGGGAGAACAGGCTGGGTTTTTCCCCTGTGCCTGCCCTGCCTAGCCTGGGGTGGATACTCAAGTCAGACAGCCTTCCTTGAACCTCCTCTTGAAGTTCACCTGGTGCCAACGAGCTGCACTACATCTTACCCACCAGACCAGGGCCTCAGCTACTGCCCCACCATCCTGGACATCCCTATGGCCCACTCTGGGGGTAAGAGGAGTAAGGGGGCTGTTACTGCCCTCAGGTGGTCCCAGGTGGGTCATGGCACCTCAGTAGGGCTCAGGTCACCCCTGGTTCTCTGTCAGGGATGCTGTACTCATGAGCAGCTTGGCCAAAGGTTTCCATTTGAGGGACTATTGTTTGCTTGCCCACTGCCCCCAGGCCACCTGTGTGCTTCCCATTGAGGGGCAGTCCAATGATGGGGAACCCCAACCACCCAGTCAGCACAGCCATGGGGTGCTCTGAACATGACATCTGGCACAGAAAGGCTGATGACAGAGGGAGGAGCAAACTGGAAGAGACTGGAAAAAGGAGAAGTTGGTGAAGAGGGAAGAGATGAGCACAGAAGCAGCCTGGAGGCCCACAGGAAACACTCAGAGAGGGAGAGAACATGAAAAAAAGGAAGAGACAAATAACACAGAAAGAATTTAAAGACACAGATACCTGACGAGATTTTGAATAAAGAAATTCAAATAATTTCCGAAGGAATATTTAAGCACCAGCCACGTATTCCTCATGTCACCCTCACAAGGACACCCATGATGGCGAGAACTCCCTCCATAAGCCTTTTCCCTACTATTTGTCCCCCCCTAGCATGCTGTCCCATCCCACAGGAACAGCATCAATGTTCACATTTTCTTGACCATGTTTGAAAGCGTCAGTAAAGATCACCTTGCACAGCTCTTCCCACAGCCTGCTTTGTGGCAGATGCCTTGTTTGTGTGTCTGGAGAAGCTGAAATACCAGACATGAAAGGACTCAGAGTTATCCTGGAAGGTATTGCCAGAACTGAGCTCAGAGGCTGAGAGTCCTCTTGTTTGTCCACAGGGCCAAAAAAACAGCCAAAGTTCCAGCATGTAACTTGTTTAATATCTCCAGAGTGCATGCAAGTGTAGTTTGAGGTGCTTATTATCAGCAGTGCCAGGATCTTTATTTAAAACATCTGTTCCAACATTACCATGTTAGGCCAAAGGGAACATTCCTGTGCTTTGTCAGTGCATTGCCAGCCAGACTTCTGAGCAGATACCTGACTGATATCTAGCAAATTGTATTTTAAGTTGACTTGTTCTGAATAACATTCTCTAGTAACAGCTGCTGCTTCTTCCCAAACTAGCATCCTCCCTCGAGGAAAAAAAAGCCCCAAACATGCTAATCATCATCATCATTATTATTATTACTGTTATTATTATTTAGTTTGAGTATGTCATGAGGACTTCCCCTTCAGCTACCCCAAGAAGCCTGCTGGCACCTGGTGAGGGATCTGAAAACTATTTACATTCCAGAGGAATCTGCTGGGAAAGTCCAGGACTCTCAAGGCTTTGAACATCACACATCTGAGGAGAGACGCCTGATGGCTGTAACCCGAGATGAGGCTCTTTGCTGAAGTGTCTGAAGCCCTAGTCCAGTTGCAAACCAGCTCTCTGCAAGTTTGACTGACTCATTCTCTACCACCACCAACAAAGCAAGCACGCAGGTGCTGGCCAAGCATGTCTGCCTGAGTTTTCGAGGCTAGGTAGCCTGTGGCCAGAAACCTCAGTTTTGCTGGTTTTTTGCCACGTACTCAACATTACAATTGCTATTTTAGTGCCTATACCTGAGATGCTCCACAGTTGCAAATATCGAAGGGAAATACAATATTTTACTGTTCTCCCCCACAATGCTGTTAACAGAATGTGTCACCAAAGCAGAATATGTTCTTACAGATGTGTCCCCCTTTAATCACAGTATCACTTAGGTTGGAAAAGACCTTTAAGATCATCAAGTCCAACCACTAACCCTATTCTACCAAGCCCAGCACTAAGTCATATCCCCAAGTGCCACATCTAGACAACTTTTAAACACATCCAGGGATGCTGACTCAACCACTTCCCTGGGCAGCATGTTCCAATGCCTGACAACCCTTTCAGTAAAAAAGTTCTTCATAATTTCTAGTCTAAACCTCCCCTGGTGCACCTTGAGAATATTTCCTCTTGTTCTATCACCAGCTACTTGTGAGAAGAGACCAGCTCCTACCTCTACAATGTCCTTTCAGGTACTTGCAGAGGGTGATGAGGTCACCCCTCAGACTCCTTTTCTTCAGACTAGGCAGCCCCAGATCCCTCAGTTGCTCCTCATAAGACTTGTTCTCAAGGCTCTTCACCAGCTTTGTGGCCCTTGTTCAAACACACTCCAGAACCTCATTCTTGTATTGATGTGCCCAAAACTGGACAGTTTTTGAGGTGTGGCCTCACCAATGCTAAGTGATGATGAGACAGAAAAGATTCAAAGGTGATCATGTTCAACCACAGGTCATTTCACAGTGGGAGAATGCAAGGACAGCTTCATCAGCTCACTTACTTGCACTAGTACCCCAGCCTACCTTTTGGCTGTGTCTGGCCTAAAGAAAATATCCTTTCTTTTTTTTTTTTTTTTTTTTGTAGAAAAGGAAAGGCAGTAAAGGCCTGCTATCCAGGTGAGATAAGTACCACTCAGTCACCTTTAAAGCTGGGTCAGAGATTCTCAGCACTGGGGGGAAAATTGTGTTTTGGTGCCATGCATGTACCAGCCTGGATTCCCACAGCCCTTACATGGAGCCAGGGCCATCATCACACCCAGCCTGCTCCTCTAGGTGAGTTTTTGTCTGCCTCAATCCCCCAGGCTTGGACTAGGAAAAGAGCTGAAAGGATTTTTAAAACAGTTTAACTTAACAGGCTTTTAAATGAGCCTGAAAGTGTCTCTGCTAAACATAACCATGGGAGACAACAGCTGAAGAATGAGAGAGCACGTGAAAAAAAGTGTTTTTAAGCGGT
>NW_009953940.1:405594-410666 GCF_000747805.2 Chaetura pelagica
TTCAGACACACAGAGAAAGATTATTTAATCCCCACTGTTTTGCCAGCCTTTTGAAATGAAAGTCTGAGACTGCCACTGCTCCAATGAGACACAAGAACCAGCTACATCACCCCCAGCCAGGACTTCTGTGGGGGGCCAGTTCTTAAGAGCTCTTGCATTCCCTCCCACACTTCTCTTATAGCGAGTCAGCAGCTCCTGCTCATCCCCACGGCATGGAGCTTCAGCTCTTGCCTCTACATTCATGGTCATGCCCATGCTGTCTGGTGCAAAGATGGGCTCAAATGTGTCTCTCCAGCCCTGGCCACGGGGTCCTGCTGGATGCCCAGGGAAGCAGCACGAGTGGAGCAAGCGGTGCCGGGTGCCTGTGCAGCTGCCATGTGGCTTTCCCCAGCATCTGGCCAGTGCTTGCTGCTCTTGTCCCTGCCTCTGAATGGTCACTTGCTGCTCTGATTTACCTCAGCCTGCTTCTGCTAGCTTCTAGCATGGCCTAGGCAAGTTTGGGGAACCTCTTACTGAACACTGCATCAACTCATTGACCAGATTTCACCTGTGAGAAACACTCAGTGACTACCTGTACAAAACTGCACTTTGCTCTTTTTTTCTCTGTCTGGATGTCATGTTGAAGGAAACAGAAAGAATGAAAATGCTAAGAGTTCACAAGCCTCCACACAAACATTTTAATATGAGGGCCTAAGCAACAGCCCAAAACAGCATAAAAACACATGTGCGGGCTGGGGAAGCCAGGTTGTGACATGGCAATATAACCCTGGATCAGATTCAGAAATAGAAAAGGCTCTTTACAGTTTGTCAATAGTGTGTTTGTAGATAAAAGTTCCTTGTGAGGAAATATTGTAATTTCAGCCTGAACAACAGCTTGGTCAATCTGAGCTAAGGATTGTTCCCATCCAGCCTGAGTTACTGTAATTCCTTGGAACAAGCTCAACATGAGCCATGGGGAAACACCAGCCAATACGATGAGTGATTGCCTGCATGCTCTGCTCTCCCAGGATCAGTGCTTAGGGCTTTCAGGCTCCATATTGGTTCCCAGTCTATTTCTGAAGTGACTTTAAAGCCAAATCCTTATGTCCTTATGTATGAATTCAGACTCAGGAGTGGTTAAGATGTCTGCACTCTTACATAGTGTCAAAGAGTCCACTTATAGGGCAAATTCCCAGATGAGAGCAGGAAAAGCCCCTTCATGGGCTTTCCAAAACCTTTTGTGCTAACTGAGCCTTCCTAGCATCATGAGGTCTTTGGAAAACTGAAAGACTTTCAGCTTGTCTCCCAACCCTCAAAAAACACAGTTTATCTTCAGAAACCTTCAAGTTTCAGAAACCTCCCAAACTTGTTGCAGGAGTTAACCAACCCAGGCCTTCTCCAAGCTGAAGTCTTACCTCCCTGTGTGGGAGAAGAGCCAGAGTGCCTCCCAGCATGTTGGAGCTTTTGTTATTGCCCGTTGCTTTTTCCTAGAAAGACCAGACCTAATTTATATGCCATGGGTACAGCAGAAACCACAGAAAAGTGCTGTGTTATCAAATGACTGAGCAAAGTCCTTTTTTTTTGTGCAAGTGTCAGAGCAACTACTGATCACAGCATTAGGGCATTTGTGTGCCCACCCTGGAGAAGAGTGGCTTTCTGTGGTAGCACACTGGGGCAGAATGGGATCCCAAATGTTGTGGGGGTAAAGGAAGGAGAGGGTGTGGGGGTTTATTGTCCCCACTTTACTACTACTGTATTGTTCTGAAACAGTTAACGTCTCTGTTTGCAGATCCATGAGAAGACTAATGCCTTCAGGTGACTGCTTTCTGTCCCCAGTGCTGCCCTTTAGCCTGAGTTTTGTCTGTCAGATGAACAGAGGAGGCATTTAACCCAGAGTCCATTTTCTGTCACGCAAAGGTGGATGGTTGTCAAGGGCCACAGGTCTCTGACTCACTCCCAGCTGCAGTGGTTTATGACATTGCCACCATCCTCTGCCTTTCTCTCCCCATGCACAGATGTCAAAAGAAGCATGGCCAGCAGGTCAAAGGAAATTATTCTCCCCTGATACTCCACTCTTTTGAGACCCCACCTGAAGTACTATGTCCAGTTCAGGAACCCTTAAGACAGGAAGGACATGGAGCTCTTGGAGCCAGAAGGGCCTCGAAGATAATCAGAGGGCTGGGGCATCTCACCTATGAAGACAGACTGAGAGAGCTGGGGCTGTTCAGCCTGGAGAAGAAAAGGTTCTGAGGAGACCTTGTAGCAGCCTTCCAGTACCTGAAGGAGCATACAGAAAAGATGGGGAGGAACTTTTTATGACGGTGTCTGGTGATAGGACAAGGGGTAATGGTTTTAAATTGGAGGCTGTGGCTGTCCCATCACTGGAAGCATTCAAGGGCAGGCTGGATAGGACTTTGAGCAACCTGGTCTAGTGAAAGGTGTCCCTGCCCATGCAGGGGCAGTGGAACTAGGTGATTTTCCAACCCAAACCATTCTATGGTTCTGTGATTCTGTATCTGCACCTCTGCTCTTCTTGGCTTAAGCCGGTGTGCCAGGCAGAAAAAGCTAATAAACTAGCTGTGAACTTGAGCAACAAGGCAGTAAACACACTTACTCCTGCACACCTAGCAGAGACTTGTTCCCAGCGTTTGTTTGTCAGAGTCCAAAGGATTCTCTATGTCTGCACTTTGGCTACCCAGATTCACTCTGGTTTTCCCTGAAAGCACAAGAATTTTCTTCCTTTTCCTTTTAACCATTAGGGTGAATGCTGACAGCCTTAGGAATGATTCTTTTCTCCCACTGTCATGGTTGCCCTATGGTCATAGTATCATTTCACAGGGCATTTGAAGTTTCATGCTGCCTTGCTGCAATCCTCAGAAGTTTTGTCAGCAGCTTCAGCTGGCACAGTCACAGACCCATGTGTAACACCACTCTCTGTGTGTGCCAACAAGAGTAAAGATCACTGGTCTCAATGTGAATGGCAGGACTGAACCTGCTTACAGCCATAGAGCTTCCAGGATACAGCAATAGCTATTTGTTTATATTATGTAGTTCCAAGTCAGCTACAACACTGAAGTTTAAAACACTCTGCTGTATAGGAGAGCAAAGATAATGGATTTTTTTCGTAGTAGAATCAAATCTGCAACAGGTGTAGGAAGGCCCATGTGTTTCTTAAAGGCTGAGCCTCCAGAAAGCAGGAGCCTGGAGTTCAAATGCGAGTCTCCTGGACTACACAATGCAGTGTAGTTTTTTTCACTTTGCTGTGAGCTCACTGGGGAGAGATGTGCTTTCAGCCTTGGGTAAATCAGTGGCTGTCTCTCTAAAGGCCATTTATTTGTTCAGGTTATGAAGTATTGGCTTAGAAGGGAGGGGGAAAATGCATCTTGGACTTCCCCTTTGACATTTCTATTCAATTTGCCAATAAGCAGTGGAAGTTTGATACTTCCTTTTATGTCTGCAGTAGAGCACAAAAGTACATGGTAAACTCCTCTTTCTATTGCAAACAACTCACACAAAAACAGCAGTATAAATTGGAGGGTGATTTCTCCTGGAGATACTACAGGACAAAAGAACATAACTCCCACCCATTTAACCTCCCACGAGATGCTCCATGAGCCACCAGGGACATTCTCTGTGTGTGTCTGTCACACTTATGGAAAGGATTGGGGTCTGAAATAACCTTCTGTGAACTGGTAGAGTCCTTCTTCAGTATACAGTGTTCTGAACATCCCCCAAACTAAGAAGTAGCCATATGGTATGCTTCTTTAAAGTCTGACATCTGGGAAGGTCCCCAGACTTTTTCATAGTTGTTAAAAGAGGTAAACTTTGAAATGAGAATGAATATATTTTGTTAGGTGGAAACCTGGATACATCATAGTTTTGTTGTAATTCAGTGTAGCCATCCTGTAATGAGGAACCAAGAAATTTCTGTTAAGACTCAGCATAGCAGATCCATGCAATTGCAAATTCCATGACCTTCAGGTTGGGCAATTAACATAGTTCGCATATTCTCTTTTATAAGAAACAGGCCAAGAGACTGAATATTCTCTCGTTTCCACTATTGGAAAAAAATAAACAATGCAAAACCAAAAGAAACTTAAAATGTTAAAGAAACTTTGAAGTGAGGATGTCCTTTTTGTCTTCACACTCTAACCTATTTCAAAAAGGAAGAAAAAAGCATTTGTCCTGTAGCTTTGTGCCATTTGTTTCAGCTTGAGCTGAAGACCTGTAGAAGTATTTAAAGGCAGAGTGCTTTACCAACTTTCCAAGAAGATAAAAACATAATGTCTGTTTTAGCACTTCCTTTAGAGACAGTCAGGTTTTTCTTTCAGGTTGTTGAAATTTTGTAACAAATTTCACCACTTAAAGGGGAAAAAAGCAATTGCTTGTCTCCCGAATTTCCCTGTTACCATTGTTGAAGGAATAATGTGCAAAAAAAGTTTTAAGAACCTATCAGAAACTGTTTTCCCTTGTAAGTAATATTTTATAAACATATTATGGTTATAAAAGTATCTTGTTCATCTAAATAAATATGTTTTGATAGCACCAAATGATTATATTTTCATGTAAGTCATAAACTCTGGACAGTCCCTGCCTCACAGAGAAAGTGTTTGAAGGAGGAGTGAATATGTGTCTTTATGTGTACGTGTGCATGTCTGAGATCCACATGAAAAATATGTAAAATTCTTTTTAACTCAAAGTTGCCACAGCTGTGACCACTACTGTATTAGATAAACCACAAACCATTTTCCCTGCCAAAATGCAACTTCCATTTTTGGTGCCACCAGAAATGCGGTACTTTTCAAGCAAGGGAATGATCCTAAGAATTTCCCAGGGAATGCTGAGAGGAAATAGAAGACATTCTAATGAGAACCATCAGATTTCTGACCTTATCCTTGGACTGTTCAGAGCTATGTTTAGGTCTCATTTGTTTTCTGACTTCTTTGCTTTCAAAGGAAGAAAAAGCTTCCCAAGTTACTCATTAAAAAAATACCAAAATACCACATATTTTTGAGTCATTTTTGGACAATAATGATGTTGGTTCCCTATATTTTGAATCTTGTGCTTTCCATAAAAGTTTTTGTAAATGTTCA
>NW_009953940.1:410898-418633 GCF_000747805.2 Chaetura pelagica
AGCAGGCCTGGAAATCCTCTCAGAAGAAGCCAAGATATTACTGTCACATGCCTCAGGAATCCTGGAATTCCCCAAATATGCAGATGGCTGTGCAGTGTTGTCCAGTGACTGCAGAGGATCCCAAGCATGACCAGTGAGGACAACATGGACATCGAACCATGTGTTTCCAAAGCAGCCTCCTCCCGTGTAAGAAAAAAAGGGACAACATATAATCTCTTCTCATTAATGTTTGGAGTTGTGCCCTAAATAATCTATCTGACAACAAAAGGCAGTGCTGCTGCCAAGTACATCCAGGAATGCATCGTGCAGTTTTGACCTTTCCTGTGTGCCCATGGACAGCCTTTGTGTGAAGTGATAGCAGAGAGAGGTTTGCAACTCTAGACAACACAGTATCAGCCTCATCTTGTGCTTGGGAGCAGGATCCAGAAACACAGCGGCAGGGCCCATTCTTGACTTGCCCATTCCAATTTGTGAGTCTGCAGGCAGCAGTGAGGCAGGTGAGACTCAGGAGCTGAGTTTGTTGCTATACCATGTTGTCAGGTAACAGGTAGGAGCAAAATGACCTTGCCCTAAAAGTCACACTCCATGTAGGGAACTGTGGGTATGTTTATTAATATTATGAGTTACATGGGATGGAAAAATCACATAATGCATTAATAAAAGCCTGCAAAGGTCTAGAACCAAAATCTCAGTAGCTTTGGGAAATTATTTTCCTAGATCTTTATAAGTTATGAGTTACAATACCTGTGTCCTTACAACCAGGGAATTTACAGAAACAGATACCTGTGGGTATAAAATGTGAACGTTTTGCCAGACAGGACAATGGGTATATCAGCATTTAATTTCTGATATTCTAAAAATATATCTATTTTTTAAAATTTGATGAAGACACAAATTATGATAAGCTAAGCAGGTGTTAAAGCTCCATGTTGAGGAGCTGAGGGAGTACCTGCTCCAGGGAGGCGACCTGCTCAGCTCTGATACCAGTGGTGCCTTCTCACGTGACTGCAAAATGCCAGAACAAGCTGTTATTTTAGTCAAAGATTTTTGTCAGGTCTAAATGTCAGATGACTGTCTGTAATCAAGGTAGGCCAGTGAGTCTGAAATGAAGTTCACATAGACAGGTCTCGTAGAGCTGTGGGGGTGGAGGAAAAGTCAACAAAATAGCAAAGGTTATTGAGCTGTTTTCATCTCAGTGGCTCCCTGAGCCAGGATGGGGTTTCTGTGCATTTAGTCTCTCCCTCCTGACCTACACTCCATTTCCCCTGCAGTCCCACAGGCTCTGTCAGCACCTTTCTGCTGGGCATCCCCTGGCCATGGGGCCACCTGCTTCTTCTTGTCTCGGGGCTACATGTGAGAAGGAAAAACTCAGCCTGGAACCTTCTGACCCTGCAGTCACCCCCACAGAGTGAGGTCTGGTTGTCCTGAGCCTGCCACCAACAGGGAGCTCTCTTTTTTCCCTCCCTGTCCAATCACCACACGGGAGCTGCAACATGTCCTGGTGTGGTGATGGGCTTCTGGCTGTCCTGAGCTCCAGCCCCACAAGGATTGCCCATCCCTGGTGGACAAGGGCTCCACAGTCCCCTACCCAGGTGTCCCCCCGCCCAGGGCAGACATGGGACAAGCTTTCCACAGAAGCAAAGGCGGAGACTGGAGCACTCCCACCCCAGCTCCCATGTGAAGCTGTACACCCACACTAAGACTTGTTAAGTTTTCAGGAACTGGGATCATTTTTCATAGTGCCTGGAGGTATCCACGTAATTTTAGAAAATACATGAGATCCTCTGCCTCAACTGACCTGATTTTCATTTGTGAATTGGGATTTTTTTTCCTCGTCAAAACTCCTCCGGGGGTTGCAATGCCCAAATTAGGATGAGAAGGCAAAAGGGACAGTGTGTTCCAGTGCTCCCTTTTTTTTTTTTTTTTTTTTTTTTTTAACTTTCTATTTGTTAATTAGCAGAAGTGAAAAATAGGACTTAAGGAAAATTAGTTACTTCCTTTTTTTTTTAATGAAATGCTCATTTGATCTCGGCCATTTCCGGGACAACAGTTTCATTAAAAAAAAATCTCTTTCTCCTGGAACAATTTGAAATTACAAGCTTTGATGGAAAAATGTTTATAGCCTTTAATATTTTCTTAGAAAAACTCTTCTTTCTCATTTTGAGCAATTTTGCTTTGAAATGTAAGCTGTTCAAAATACTAAATATATAAAACTCAAGTGGTTCTTTTTTTTCCCCCAGTAAGCAGAAACATATTCAGACTTCTCCTCTCTGTCCTGAATAAGAAAAAAAAATAAGTTTACTGAGGATGTTAAGATATATTCTGCTCTCAAAAATACCTGTACATCCTCTACCCATGATACCATTTCAGCATGCAGCAGTGCCACTTCACAGTACCTATCGGATTTCTTATTTGCTCGCAAGCTTAGTTCCTCCTTATCTCTAAGGACAGAAATCCACAGACCAAGTTTGACCTTGCTGTAAATCTGAATTATGTCATTCTGTCATTGCTGAATTCAGTCCATTATGGTTAGAAAGTGTGCTTAGCTGGCAAGGAAATTAGCTGAGCGTATGTGCTTAATTTTAAGCATGCTTTTAATGCTATCCCTTTTCAACAAACCACTTAGACACATGCTTAACAGCCTGTGTGCTTGAAGTTAATTAAGTGCCTAATTGCTTTTCTGAATGTGGGCCTGAATAGGGATGGACTAAAGCACGTACTTCAGTTCTCAGTTAAATTACATCCTAAAAAGCAACTGTTTTCTAACCTTTCACCTTCCCTTCATCCTCGTTCAATTCATTTCATTCCTGCAACAGCCAACTCATCCCTATGTTTGCGTAACAAAAATCCAACCAAAACAAGTTGTGGCCTCTTCATACTAGCTCTAAATATACATTTAAATAGCTGTAATAAAATCCAGAATTCTAGTAATGTGGCATTAATTAGCCTAATGGAGAAGTGAGAGAGAAATGTGGTTTCTGAGGCCGTAAAATTCTGTACCCTGGTATACAAGACATGCCAGTCAAAACCTGACTCTGAAGGCCTCTAGAAATGCTAAACTTTGTCAGGACTGGTTTGTTGATTTTTTTCGTGGGAAAAAAAAAATATGCAGAAAATTCATATCTCCAGAACATTTTCAGCAGTGCAATCAGTTGATTTTCTTGGCAGGTAGCTGGGCTGCCGGTGGGAGAGGATGAGGCAGGACCTGCCCATTACCCTGGCAGGCACTCCCTGTGGGTGTAGGAGAGCAAGGCTAGGCCAGATGACAACGACCTTGGGCAAACAAGGCAGGGCACAGCTGATTTAAACCATGTTACCTTTGTCCCACGGGATTCCTGCCCGAGCAGGGTTGGTGATGGCAGGCCAGGCTGGTGCTGCAGCGGGGCTGGCTGACTGATGGGGATGGGGTGCTGTGCCCCCAGGGCTGTCCGGGTTCTGGTGGGCACCCCACAAGTGGTGGCGTCGGGCAGCCACTCGCTGTGGGCACCAGCCTCTGGCCCAGCTCTTGCTGCTGGCAACAGGGAGGAGCTGAGAGAGGGGAAGACGGAGGAATTATCATGCAAAAACATCCCAGAAGAGAGAAGAGCAGCTCCCACAAACCCTCTGAACCATCTCCATTTTTCCAAAATAATACAAAAACCCAGCAAGCACCCGTATCTCTGTTTTGCCATAGGGCTGAACCCCATTCACCAGGCGGTTCCCAGTTTTCCTTTATGCTTCCACACAGTTTCCCGGTGCCCGCTGAGCACCGGAGCACGGAAACGCACCGCCTGACGGGTGTCAAGAATCGTGATGGCACAGCTGAAACGAATGGGTGACTTGGCTTTTTCCAGCGCTAAACCCACCGAGGACGGGCTCTCTGGGGCCGGGGGTGCTGCCGTCGGGCCCCGGCTCTGCTCTCCGCGCTCCTGTCCCGACAGAAGCCGCTTCCCTGCCGGTCCCGCCGGGTGCTGTCGTGACATGTGCTGCCCTGCCGTGCCGGAGCTCGGTACTGCAGCGGGGACACAGCATCGTCGGGAGAGACAGTTCATTAGGACTTTATCCCCTAATGTGCTTTCACTTGGGCTCGTGCAGTAAATGTTGCGGTGTTAATCCCTCCGCTGGTTTTGTGATCGTGGGTTTGGTAATGAACTTCGAGCAAGGAGAGGAAACGACTGAGGCAGAAAATTATCAGTGCTTATGCATCTAAAGGATGGGCATCAGAAGGATGGGACCAGACTCTTCTCTGTGGTGTCCAGTGACAAGATGAGGGACAATGGTCGCAAACTACAAAACGATGTTTAGGTTCAACTTAAACGTAAGAAAAAACTTTAATCTGAGGGTAACAGTACCCTGGAACAGGCTGCCCAGAGAGGCTGTGGAGTCTGTGTCTCTGGAGATATTCAAAACCTGTCTGGACTTGTTCCTTTGTGGTCTCAAGAAGATCATGCTCTAGCAGGGGGATTGGACTAGATGATCTTCAGAGGTCCCTTCCAACCCCTGCCACTCTGTGATTCTGTGAGGTCTCCAGCTCCTTGTAGCACTGGAACGTGTCTTTGCTGAGGTAGCTGCCAAGCCTCTTTTGCAGTTCACAAAGACAGGAGCAGGTACTGCTGTCCCTGCTACAGCACAGGCTATGACACGTGGGACGTATTACATACCAGGGAAAAACACATCTCTCAAAGACCTTTCCATGTTCAACATATAGTGATGTGGAAAAAATTACCTTCTCATCTTACTCTTTCTACAGTACATCCCAAAAGTTATACATATTTAAGCCTACCCTATAGCAGGCATCTTTCCTCTTGTGGTTCCCTCAGTAGCCTGCGGGGCTGCCTGGGAGCTCTGTGACCTCTGGGAGCAGATCAATCTGCACAGGCAGCAAGCCTGAGACTTGTCCATCTACAATCCCTGATAAGGACTGATGTTTGAAACACCTGCATGGACATCACGTGGCCAGGGGGATACTAGCATAGCCTGCTTGGTGGGAAAACCAAAATTCCCTCCCATCACTGGTAAGTCTTAGGACAAGTGACTCTGCAGAGTTTATGGAGTTGAGCAGAAAGTGTACATTTCACTCATACAATGTGAATTCCTTCTTCAGCTGATGCTGTATGGCGTAAAAACTGTTCCCTCACATTCTGTGACCAACCAATAACTGGTGTTTTCCCTGTAACGTACTCAATGGGTGTGTGTACAAGGCAAAGCTTTCACTAGGCAGAAATGTTGGCAAGAGGAAGCGTGGAAGTCATGGTTACCACACTGCAAACACCCAAGTGGCCCCAGTCTGTTTATCTCCAGAGAAACTGGCAAGGCCTCCAGTGATTCATAAACATTAGATTCATAAACATACAAGAATGAAAAAGATTAGGAAAGTTGCCAGAAAACAGAAGGCTGGAAAATAGGATCTTTTCTATTACTAACATTTATGGCCAAATAATACCCTGCACCATGGCTCTGCAGGCACCAGGATGTCACTGCAGCAAAGAGCAATTAATAAACCACATCACTGCAGAAACCTTTGCTATAGTACATGTGTGAAATTTCCTGATACTTCCCAGTCTGTCTGGAATAGTAGCTTGAATCTGAGTCCCTGCAAGATCTCATAGTCTACACCTCTGGAAAAAACCGTAGCCTGGTTCCTTGAACTGTGTTTTCTCCTGTAGTGGTAGCAACATCATTAACAGCTGCCAGAGGAACCTATGGACTACTAGGGCGACCTGCTGCACAGCAGATTGAGAATCCACAACCTCTCTGGCCAACCTGTTTGACCAACCTCATGACAAGTATTTATCTTTATATTGAATCAGACTTCCCTGTGTTCTGACTTGGAAAGTTTTCTGCAGAGATGCTTCCCACCCAGACAGTCCCCACCTGCACTAATGTGTGGGGTCATTCCTCTCCAAGGGGAGGACTTGGCAGTCTGTGTCTAGGTCACTTGTCTAGGCTTTCAGGTCCCCCTGATAAGCAGCCCTGCAGCTGGATGAGCAGAAGGGAGCCTCCCATGGAGTGACAGTCTGTAGGGATTTTTCTGAGCCCCCACAGGACACGGTGTGTGGAAAGGAAATGGTCTTGGGGACGCTGACCTGCAAGGGGCATGAGTGCACGAATGTGTATTTAAGCAAGTCCATGGCTTGAATGAGACTCAAGAAGAAAGGTGCATGAGAGCAAGGTGGGGAGAAGGAAGATACATTGGGGCTACCACTTCATACAATAGGCATACCACATAAAGCTCATAAATTCAGTCCTGACAACCGTAGTTACTGTTTCTGAGTAACTGTATCCTGAGTCCAGGTGATACCATCTGAAAGTGAGTCCCAGCCCTTGTGTCACTCGGGGTGGGCAATAGAGAGGACAATGTGTTTCCAGGCTTCTGTAATGATCTGAGCTAGGAAGCTGTAAGAGTACCATGCCTGTTGAGGCCCTGCAGCCTTGGTGCTAGTGGAATGGGGATTGTGGAAAGGGACAAGCAGACTTTCAAAATGAGGACTTCACCCTTCTCACCAGGGCCCCCAGACTGCCCAAGAGCTGCAGGGTTTCATCCAGAAAATTGCACACTGTGAATCTGATTATCTTGTGTTTTACTGCTGCAATCCAAGAAACTGAGTGCACATTCTGATGGTAAAAAGACATTAATATCATGGAAGATGGATCCAGCATCCGTGGAGCTCTATTTCTTCCTACCTTGCCTTCTTCTCTCCAGGAAACTTAACAGTTGTACTATCCTTGCTGGTGTGCACTGGGTACCAGAAAAGCTGTGCTGGCTGGATCCTGCTGCAGGACGTTGCTGCAGAGAGCACCTCTCAGATGAAACAGGTCTGCATGACCTTGTCCAGCATCTCACAAGTAGCAGCAGCTCAGTCTAGGAAACCACGACTACAGCCAGACAGCCCATTCAGACACACCTTTGCAAATATAGCTCCCTCATGTCTCTTTGCATACCTAGACCTTGCCTCTTGGCCAGCTGGCTATGGCTGCTTGGATGTGTGATCTCTAAGTGTTTAAATCTTACGTCCTTAACTTCCCTGCTCAGTGTGCAGAAAAGAAAGCACTGAGGATTCTAGCAGCTAGTGGGACATGGGGTTAGTTACTGCATTCACCAAACTCCTTTGTAACCTCAGCCATAAAGTGACACTTAGGAGTCAGTTTTACAGCGATCACATGCGGGCTGAAGTGGGGAGAAGCAGCAAGAGGCTGGTTCAGCTGTGGGTTTTGCTTGCAATTATGAAAGACTTCTTTTGGGAGCTAAATGGGTATGTGCTTTTAATAGCTGAAGATTCTCCCAGGAGTTGTAAGGGCCTTTTTTTTTCTTCTTCTTCTTCTTTTTTTTTTTTCCTTGTTTCTTTCTTTACTTCTTTTAATAAAGACACCAGCAGCTGGAAGCATTTCCTTGAAGATAATAGCCCTTAGTGGTTTCTCTTTTGCTGGCGTTTTGTCTGGGCAGTGGGTGGAAGGGGTTTTCCCCCACCGCAGGAGAACAAAGCGTGTATAGAATGGTATTTCTGAGCAGATTTAAAGGGTTGTTCTGGTTTATATAACTCCTGTGTTTAGCAGAATAGAAATATTTTGGTGGAGAGCAGTTACTGCCCCGGAGGAGTCTGACTCCCTGTGCCGGCAGTTAAAGAAAAGAGCGGGTTTGCCTTTCTTTGTAAAATCTTGCTTTTCGCTACCTGTGGATATTACCCAGGGATGAGAGCCGGGGTGCGCCCTCCCTCCCCCCGGTGCTGCGCAGCCCGGGCAGCGGCCCCGCAGAACC
>NW_009953940.1:419163-452856 GCF_000747805.2 Chaetura pelagica
GCTGAGGGGTGCGGGGTGGGAGGTGAGTGGTGCAGGTGAGAGGTGTGGGGTGCAGGTGTGGGTGAGGGGTGCAGACTGTGGCATATGGGGTGTGGGGAAAGGGGTGCAGGATACAGGGCGGGGGCTGCGGGCTGGGAGATGCGGGATGCAGAGACTCATGATGCAGAGATTGGGGCAGGAAGACCATGGGCACAGGTTTGTCCCAGTGCCTGACAGTCTGCTCCTTAACCACTGCCTTAACTTGAGGTGCTTTCCTTCTCTCTTTCTAGTACCCTTGCATTATTTTTTACAGGTTGACCATCTAAGGCTAAGCCAAGGCAGAGCTGCCACAGGAGCTGCCAAGCCCTCAGGGAATGTCAGGTTATTGATGAATTTGGGCTCTATTTTCTACAGAAAAACATTGCACACTCCATTTACTCCAAGCTGTGAAACAGTAAATATGGGAAGGCCAACTCCAGTCCCCCCAAAATCATGATATCATTGAGAGTGACAGATGGGAGCAAATCAAGTCAGTTCTTTGACAAGACAGAGGTTTTGGGAAGAATTTGAAGAGTCAAATGAACAGCTGGAAAAGCAGCAAAAAACCCCACTTTCACAGGATGTACTGGTGCTTAGCCCTGGATGTCAGTGGCAGCTTTGCCTCCTGAAACTGCCTGGAAAGCAGCAAATTCCTTCAGTGAATGGCATCTGACATCAAAACCTCCAGAATGACCCTGGCTCTGCATTGGGCTTCCTTGCACCAGGGGTATCCGAAACCAGTCACTGGAGAGAACACACTGTTGGTGTGCCTGGTGCTCACTGTGTGTCTGGGTGAATCACAGACGTGCTCCATCCAGGAAGCTCCCCATTGCTCACATGCATATTTTAACAGTTGCTTGAAAACCCAACTTGAAGCTGCCATGTGGAACAGGCAACACATCTCAGATTTGTTTTCTGCTAATGCTGAATAAGTACCTTCATAAAAGTAAGGGAACTGGGTTTCTTTTGTTTAGCTTTGCAGCCCAGTTATCAACTTGGTACTTCCTGGCCTGTCCCTGAGCTGTTGGGACAGACATCCACCCCACCTGTGACTTTTGGGTGGCTGGCTGGTACTCAAAAATGTGCTTTTATGTTGATTGTATGAATTAGGAGGCTCATACAGCCTAGTGTTCAACTGTCAGCCTGAAGGCAGGCCATGCTTCTGTCAGAATGCCTTTGGTGGGTGCCTGTAGCGTTGCTGAGTAGCTTTGTTTGTCAGCATCACAAGATCTTACCAAGGATATGTGTGATCTCTGAGGACTGAGCAAAGCACCAAGATGAGGGCTGCGTGCCTTGGCCATCAGTGCTTGATGTTACACTGTTCCAGCTGTGGCTGAACTCTGACCTCACTCTAGTTCATCTATTCAGTAATGCTGCAGTGCCATTTCAAGGAAGAGAGAACACTATGAGGAGTACTCAGCTTAGGAAAACCTCCATTTTGAGGGCAGGAGAATCTTTCACATATGCTCAACACCAGGACCAGAGGCTGACAGGACCTCTGCCCCTTCTTCAGGAGCTAAATTGGATATGCTCATGATGTGGATGCATTTTTATTGGCATTAGCACAGGTGCACCACTGCTGTTCAGCAAAGGCAGAGGAGCTATTTTCAAACTGTTGATGCAAAACAAGCTGAAACAACAGCATCCATCAGACTACCAAATTGTCATTCACAAGAAGTATGGAGGCAATTTTTGTTTAGATAAAATTTGCTGGTAAGACAGCAATGAACATGAGATATTCAATGTTCTAATAAAATAGTAATGCTGCAAGCTCAGCGGCTCATGAAACATTTACAATCTGCAGCTAGTAAAGTGCAAACAAGAGATTTAAGCACCGCTGTTGCTAGATGGATGGAAACCAGTTAAAAGATTAGCTGGAAGATTATTCCACACAGGTTAGAATGAGGTTCATTAAATGCCTATCAGTTTTCTCATTTGCTGTAGGAGACAGGGAGGGCTGTAGGATTGCACCTGTTGAAGCAGGGTTCATCTTCAGAGCCAGTATTAAGCCAAATGATCTCTTTCCTTCAGCTTCTAGTTTCTTTTGCTTCTCTCATCTCCCTGCATCTGAGTCTTACCAGGGCACTTGGTGTTCTTATTGTTTATATGGGAATCTAATTAGGTCCTGGTCTTGCAGTGGGCTCTGGAGGGTGGGATGGTACATAGTCAGTAGCTGCAGAGCTCTCTGTAAATTCAAGGTAAGATGATTAAAGAGACTTCACTCATTTTAAACCCAGATAAAAATTACTCACCAAGCAGATTATCTCATCCACTCCTTGTTTCCCTTTTAACCTTTGCTCTGACCCCAAATTATAATGGACTACAGTAAATTGCAATCATTGCTGTCATACATAAATGCCTCTCCACAGCTTCTTTGCAAATTAGAGGTTAAAAGAAAGGTGGTGGATAAGATCAGATGAAGCTCCCAAATACCTTCCTTTATGTTTCCTGTTCTATTTAATCATTCTGATTCTTTTCCAAGCAGTTCTTGTGTAAGACAAGCAGCCCTTGCTTTTTGGTCTCTTACTGTACAGTAGGGCTCATTCACCAGGCTACTCTGCTTCTTTTAAATGTAACCCCTAATTATTACAATTTGCATTTTAAGAAGAAATCCTGAGGCTTTCTGGACCACTGAATATGTTAAAAATTAGGGAGGAAAAAAAGTTTTTAGGAAGTGCATTTTTTTGAGGAAGGAATCACCTATTCCTGCGTCTAGGGTCCATGAACAATGTAACCCTGAGAGATGTCTGTGCCTTTTTAACCCTCCAGTAGTACAGACAGTAGCAGTAACAGGCTTAGGATTCCTTGGTGAAATCCTGTCCTGTTGAAGTTAAGACATGCTGTTGGCCCTTATTACAGGCTGTGTCTGTCATGAACTGTAAGATTTCACTCTATGAACAGAAGTACAGTATTCTCACAAACATTAATATGGGCGTTGATTGGCAAGATGAGACACATCTGCACTGCGTGTGACAATGGCAACATCACAGAAGTATTTAAAACGTTGGGATCCATGTATTTTAGAACTATTCTCATTCCAGAAACATGTAGCAATGTAAATAAATCCTAAACTGGGAACCAAACCTGCACCTGGCTCCCTGAGCATGCTTCTGAGGGTAATGGTTGAAACAGAGGACCAGTGGTTTTGGGCTGTGAGAGTGGGAGAGAAAGATGGGTAACTTCTATAATAGCCAATAAAGAAGGTAAGAGCCTTATGCTTTTGGAAACAAGCGTAGAGCTTACTTAGGCTCACAAGGAGATCAATGATTGAATGGCAGATCAAGTTATTCATAACACTTCTGTGGGTGGTTGCAATAGGTAAGTGTGGTTAAGGTTGCTAAATGAAAGGGATGGAAGTTTCTGAAATGATTCAGGTGTCAGCAGTAAGGGTGTTACAGAATGTACTGATTATGAGGAGGCAAACTTGCAGAGGGAAAGCAAGCAGATGCACTGAAGCTGAGACAATAATGTGAGGACAATTATTTCAACACAATGTGATGGCTGTAAAGTTCAGGGTTTGGAAGTTTCAAAGCTATTACCAGCTCAGTTCCTTTCAGGAGAGAGAAATATGGAGGGAAGGATAAAATAACCTGTATTCTTGTTGGCTGTAGGCTGTGGTAGGTTTAGCATATAAAAGGGAAATAACCTGTAAACAAAATTACTATGTAACATCTTAAGATGAAGTTACAGAAGTTTTGAAAGCAGCATGGCTGAAGTTGTCATTTCAGCATCTCAGCAACAGACCTGTTTTAGGGAAGAAGAAAAGCCTTGGAAAAAAGCCAAAGGCACATAATGCTAATAAATTAAAGTACTTCTGCAAGTCAGTCCTGGCACTGCAGTGTTCTTCTCATGCAGTATTAGCTGGTCTTCCTCATATAAAATATTGCATTAAGGAAACACAAATGAGAAGGAAACAGGCAACTGAGGAATCTGGAATCTCTGTGATTTAAAAGCACTGAAGAACTGAACTGAATTTTGTTCCTGTTGTTGAAAAGTAACTGTCATGTAAAGTGAAATTAAAACATCAATTATGTTTAAAAAAATGAAAAATTTTGAAAAATTTTTTTATCAAAGTTTAAAATGTTCTGTAAAGCTTCCTGTGGTGTTTGTTGCTTCATTTTCAGTTTTAATTAAACAATGAAAGCATTTTTTTCAATAAGAAGTGTAGGTGAAAATATAGCCAGCAAACTTATTGTAATGTTGTGGAAACAGGATTTCTGTCCAACTCCATTAACTTGATTAGGTCAGAGCAAACAGAAAAGTGAAGTCATTACATCCACACGTTCTTCAACTGTGTTGCAGTGACAGTCTCCTGTGATCGAATCCCAGCAGCATTTTCCCAGCTGTAATTGGGCTTTTCCTGAACAACTTGGATAAAAATAACTAAGCCTCTTCTGCTTTCAGGATTCCCCATGAAGTGTCACGCCACGCTGTGCAGATCTACCAGTTCTAGCTCCCAGGTGTCTGCCTAAGGCATTGATAGAAATGTCTTTACTCTCTGAACTGATAAGTCTAAAATCCCCATATGGAGTGAAATAAAACTAAATACCTTTCATGATGTTTCTTTGCCTACTGGAGATTGTCTCTTGCCAGAGGCAGCTTGTGGAGTGCCTGTGGTTGATCTCAATGAAACCAAACAAGCTCCCCCTTCACAGAACTATTTCTTAGTGATTTCATTTGCAAACTTCTGGAAGAGAGCAATGAAGATTATGTTTTAACTTTCCACATTTAAAATTATGCAAAACTCTTCCAGAGTTTAGGGGTGATGGTGCAGAAACAAGGACACAGGGACCAGCCTCATGAATGACTACTTCAGAATCACAGCAACAGTCCACAGGGATTTCCAAGGAAAAGTCTGTGTATGCAAAGAAAATGCTTTACATTTCTCTGAGCTCACTTTGAAATCTAATAACAAAACCATAAAGCACTATCTCCTGCTCTTACCTAGTATTATTGCTGCTACTGCTATTATTGATGCTAATAGTAGTAGAAACCTCTGGCATAGGATATGGCAAAGTAACTCTAATTTTATTCTATGAGAACCTTATACAGCTTCTTTTAAAATGGATGGTATATTGGTCATTGACTCCAGTGAGCATGCATAAAGGTTACCTTTAAAAGCAGAGTGTTGTTAGCCAGACATCAGAGAGTTTGCCTGCTCTGCTTAGGGCAAGCAGGCTACCTGTGCGATTATTTTGTTAGTGAGGCTGCATAAAACTTCTATTGCATTTAATTCAACACAAAACAATTTCTATATTTCATGTCGTGGGTAGGAATGAAAATGGAGCTAGTTCATCAATGCTGATATGTGATATAAAAAGAGCTGAGAAACCAAGGGTATGAGAGTGCATAAAAATGTTTTGTGTCCTGACCAGTACATTGCTTAAAAAAATTTTACAATCAGCCCCAATTGTTCATTCTTCCCATGCAGAAGATACTCACATATTCATTTTTAAAAGGGCAAATCAACCATAATTCAGTTTATAAACTGTGAAGCTGGTTGCGAATGTCTGGATGAATATTCATTAGAATCTCTTAATCTGCCATCGACTGTGATTCATTAGGCATATGTAAATATCACTCACTTTAATTGCCCCTAAACTGACTTAACATAATATTGTCATTAGCAAATTATTAGTTATTTGTGTAACTAATGGTACATTATGGTGTACACGTTAAACCACCAAATATATGATTACAATTATGACGATGTTTTATGCTGGGTGCTTTGTAAACTATTTGATGAAATATAATGGAGCCAAATCAAATCTGGTATGTTAATAGGACAGTTGTGGAACTTTATTATTATATTTCTACACCTTGGTGACCGCTGTAACATGTGAGTCTTTACCCCACCCCATACTTCAATGGATTAGGGATCAGCTTTGCTTTCCTTTCCATATGAAAGGCTGGTGTGATGTTCCCATCCCTACTTACCCCTGTTTTTCACCTAATGAACTCAGTTTCAGCTAATTATTGGTGATAGTGCCCTAGGCTGCTGTAGCAGGACCTTTTCACTGAAAGGCCAGGGGGAGGGAGCAGAGAAGATGGGCTTTGCAGTGTTCACTGTTGGCAGGCCCTGCTGGGCAGTGCAGGTGCTGAGGCAGCAGCACAGGACGGGCTTCCTTCCAGTGCCCGTAACCTGCTCCATCTTCTGTGGTCTCTTCATAGGTCAGGGTTTTGTATTTTCTCTGCTCCTTAATTCACTGACTCTTACTTCAGAAGCTGTGCTAGGATTGTCTGACCCACCCGTTCTCCAGCATTTCCAGTAGTTGCACGTGAAGCAAGGAACTTTAATGAAGCTGCAGTTATGGTGGCAAAGCCTGCAATTAGTGCTGTTAAAAGATTTTTAATTACAAGGCTAATAATAACAAGAATATGTGTGTGCAAAATGGGTGAATGGTATCCTCAGAGGCTTTTAGTGGGTCTAGTGTCTAAATGCAAATATATTTATGAACATGTTAATATTTATAGTCCCAGAAATGTAAGGAAGAGCCAGTTGCAGTTGCCACATATTTTTTCAAGATGCATTTAATATGACAGTTACTTTATTTCTTTAAAAAAGAGCTTGTTAAGGCACATTTACTGGGAACTAATAAAAATATTATTAATATGAATCCAGTAACAAATTAATACAAGGCCTCTGAAGGAACATCCTGCATGACTAACTGGTTCTCCAGCAGTTCCCGTCAGCTGTGCTGCTCCACCTGGGACCTCACACCTCAGATGCTGCAAGTCAGACTGTATCTGCAGTCAGTAGCGTGGCAGCAATTTGTATCAGCTGTACGTCTGGCCTCTCAAATCAAATAAGACATTTAAATGTAAGTTGAATACATACAGATGTAATGAATGTCGAGGGAACTTTTTCATTGAGTTAAAAACTCAATGGGACATCATAAAACACCACATGTGAAAAAAAATGGACAAAAGGCATGAGAAACAGGTGCTGATGGTGCAGAGTGGAACATCCCAAACCTGGTTCAGAGAGCTTTGTTTACTTTCAGTATTGACTGAACTTAACTAAAGCTGTGGCTTTTCACTCATTTGGTTAAAACAGTACAAAAAACACATGGAAATTATTTTAGTCATAGAACCATAGAATAGTTTGGGTTGGAAGGGATGTTAAAGTTCATCTAGTTCCAACCCCCCTGCCATGGGCAGGGACACCTCCCACTAAACCAGGTTGTTCCAAGACCCATCCAGCCTGGCCTCGAACACTTCCATGGAGGGGGCATCCACAGCCTCCCTGGGCAACCTGTTCTGTGTCTCACCACCCTCACACTAAAGAATTTCTTCCTAATGTCTAACCTCAATCTATCCTCTTCCAAATTAAAACCATTACCCTTTGTTCTATCACTATACACCCTCATAAAAAGTCCATCTATGGCTTTCCTGTAGCCCCTTCAAATACTGGAAGGCCACTACAAGGCCTCACTGGACCCTTCTCTGTCCAGGCTGAACAGTCCCAACTCTCTCAGCCTGACTTCACAGGAGAGGTTCTCCAGCCCTTTGATCATCTTCATAGCCCTTGATGTGACCCAGATTGTATTGATTTCACTTAATTCAGTGAGAAACAGATTTATTATAAACCACAAACAAAGAAAAAGCAACAAAAAAACAAGAAAAGTAAACCGCGTTTGGAATACAAAGTAAAAGATCACACATGGAATTGTGTACTAAATTAATGAAAATAGCCCCTATTCTTATGCAGACGTTCCCTAAAATTTGCCAGTATCAGACACACACACTCCCAGGTGTACAGCAGACCTTTGGAACAATCAAGAGAGCTCAGACTGTTCAGTGGGTGTTTGCAAGAAGCTCATGGCAAATTGACTGCAGAGTAATTCACATAAGTTATTATCTGGGTAATTTTGAATAATGAATCAAATGGGAGAAAATGACACACTGTTCCATAATTTGTTCAGTCCCAATAAAAACATTAATAATGCTCAATGAGGGTAAAATAACTTGCACTTAGAGATTACTTAGCCCTATCTCAAACCTCACTGAAGGCAGTGGAAATGCTCCTCTGGGTCTGGTACTGGCAGAACACAAAAAAGAGAGAGAATCAGGAGACAAACTGGAAGATGGCCTGTGGTGAGAAACATTTCCAAAGCAGACATAAATGTCAGTGGGTGATGAGCTCTTCAGGGAGGGAAGCTGGCAAACTGGCCTTTGATGTTGATGTTCCAGGATCCACTGAGCTCTGTGGACTGTCCCTAGGAATCTGGGAGCCTGCTCCCAAGGGCTGGAGAAGAAAGGAAGTGGCCCTTGGGGTCAGACACAGTGCTGCTGTGAGGGACTTCAGACCTGTTTTCAGCTTTGTCACTGCAATGCTGGAAAACCTTGGATGGATCAGACTTTGCTTCTCCTGCTTTTTAAGCTGAGATAGTGGTAGGAAAGAGGCACAGGTTGTGGATGCAAAATGAGCTGGTTCACAAGATTCCAGGCAGCCGCTATGAATTTTACATCTGAAATGATCTAGGTCAGCTTCTTTTGGAGGGTTTTTTTCCTAATGTGGACTATGTTGTAGATCTGCAACTGGGCCAGCAGTTGCATTGGTGCCACAGCAGGAGAGGGCTTCATCTGCACGCAGGCAGGGACTGTCTTTGCACAGGGACCTGTCACAGCAGGGGCTGCAGTCTCTTCAGGAAAGGTATGGGCAGTTACTTTGTAGGAGGCCATCTCCAATCAAGAGCTCAGATAAAAGTGAATTGACTGTGGCTGAGTTCACATGTAGGACAAGAAGTTTCCATTTATGTTAGTCGTTAATTAAAAAGGAAAAACAAAGATACGATGTTTTTATTAGAGCATGTGGGTTGCTTGCTAGAATTCCTTCTTGTTAATAAACCACCTGCCAGATTAAAATGTAATAATAATAAAACCACCATAGTGTGATGATTAAATACTATGCAAGGTTGATTTTTAATATGAGTGCTTACACCACTGGTAAGAAGTACACACCTGAAAAATGTACTTGTCAGTAGGAAGAAAAATGTCTGGGGAACAAACATGTAAAGCAGATCCCGTAAAACATTAATGGCTTGATGAAATAGGAGCATTAGAATAAATTTTCCTGAGGTGATGCAGGATGTTAGCAGGTTCCCGGAGTCACTGGGCTGGGTTGCAAAGGTTAGGCTGGGTTACAAGTTGCCTTGAAGGAGAACAATCACTCTGATCCCAGTAACCGCAGTAGGTTGGCTCTGCTCCTTGCTTTCTGCTGAGGAAAGCATGGGCATTTCTGCAGTACGTTCAGGTTATGTGACACACCTTTCATCAACCACTTGCTCCTGGGAGAATAATACTCAGTAAGATATTTATTTCAGTCAGAGGACAAGGCTAGCTGCTCTCATTGAGGAAGGTTTGAAAGGCTGATGTAGCTTAAGTGGGTTTTTATACTGACCTCCTTGTCCTGGTTTGAGCCAGGATGAAGCCAATTTTCCATTTACTGATTTATTTATTTATTTATTTATTTATTTTTCCTTCAGTGAGCTTTCTTTTAACTAGTAGCAGAGTGTTCCAACTAAGACTGGTAATAATGGAATATTTTCCTAACTGCTGAGTCTTCAAGGTCACATCTTTGCTCTGCCAGCTCAGACACCACGGGGAGATCTATGACCCCCCCGTAGGAGGCTGAGTTAGACAGACAGCAAAACTGGCCAGAGATATTCCATTCCATATATCTACGTAAGCTCAGAGGAAGGTCAGAAATCACAGAAGACAACTTCCTTCCTGCTTCTTCTTCCCTTCTCTTCCATCCATGGCCGGCATCCAGGGAGGACTCTGTCCATCCACCACCAGTGACCCCCAGGCTCGAGCTCTCCTGACCCTGATCACTCTCTGCTTTCTCCAGCAGCAGTCTGGAACTTTTTGGGACTGTTGGCAGCTCAGGAGATGCTGTGGGAGTTGCTGGGAGTGTGGGGAGGCAATAGGGGTTTTGTACATTTCCTGAACACATTTGTATATAATTGTATATAGTTTCTTATATCATTAGTGTTTAATTAAAGCTGTGTAGTTTAGTTTCCAATGCAGCCAAGTCTCTCTCTTTTTCTCCCTCTCTCCTTCCCTACTTGAGTGGGAGGGGGAGGGGATTGAGAGCATTGTTGTCAGACCTGAGTCAAGCAGTGACACTCCTGCACACGGGAAGTAGCTGGAAGTCCTTGTTGGCCACTTCTTCCCCTCCCATATCTGTCTTGCTTGGAAAAAGAGACTGGGAAGAAGCAGAAGGGAACTGCTAGGACTGCTGCAAGCAGTGCTCATCACCAGGGTCTCTGGGCTGCCTCCAGCTTCAAACCGGCTCTCCAAAGTCAGTTTCTGAAGGTGTAAGATTGGGACAATGATATGTTCTTGCCTTTGTAAAGCAGATCTTTCAGATCCGTGGGATAAAAGCTGCTCATTATCTTAATGATCCTGTTTGTTAGTACACATGCATAAAGTCTGACTTCAGGTTGTTTTTAGGGATAAATACTTGGAGTGGCAATGCAATGGCCCTAGTAGTCTCTACAGAACATGCCATTAATCTAAGAAGTTAAGAGAGCACCTTATATGTGTGCCCCACCACAGAAAACTTGCTCCAAGTTTCACAGTTTGGCTTATGAAGAAATCTCTTAGGATCTTGCAGGCCGGACAGAGACGGAGCCACCACTGTCACATTGCTCACCTGGTCTGACCAGACAGAAGAAAGGGTCTGTGCACCCGGGGAGCCTGAATCACCCAAAATCAAAATCAAAGTTGTAAAACATTCAGTCCCACAATTGCTGCAGATTAGAATTCAGCGGGGAGCTTTGCATAGTGCCCAGAGGTGACTTTCTGTTTTTTCTGAGGTGCTCTGGCACAATTGTTAGGACCTTGTAACAAATGCCCAGCACCATTTCACGGAGGAACGACATATCTCTGATATGCAAATTTTTACAGCGCAGCAATTAAGCGGTTTAGAATTTTACGACAGTGTTTGGGCTTTATACAACAACAACAAAAAAAAGGGCCAATAAAGGGCTGTGATGGATGGGCTAATCCCCACTGGAAATATACCATGTAATCTCATGGAGACAATGCATTATGGATAGCATTGTGATTATTGGTTGTTAATATCTCCCCCTCCTCCTCCCCCCCCGCCCCTCCCCGGACCCCCCCCCTTCTCTCCCCGGCTCCCAGCCCTGATGAAAACTGCATGGCTGCCACATTGTCGGGGGCAGGGGCCTGGGATGCAGATGGGAAAGTCGGGCCATTGCAATCTGCTGCGCGCACGGACCGCGGTGAAAAGGGGCCTTGCAGCGAGGCAGCTTGTCAGCAGGGGCCGGGGCTGGGGGCCATATGCCTCTCTTCTTCTCCCTTCTGTCACCGAGCCTGCTGCCGCATCCTGCTGTCGGGGGACACTTCAATGACGAACACGTTTTAAACAGTTTCGCTTACCTAGCGACAGCTTTTCGGGGAGGGGTGTGTGTGTGCGTGTGTGTGTGTGTCTTAATTACACACATTCCGCAGTTTGGGTGGGTTGTGTTTTCCTGCAGCCGTCCGTGGGTCTGCCCGCTGCCCTCCCACCCCCCGCCCCACAGCCGGGCAGCTGCGGTCCTTGCCCCCCGCCATCCTGCCCCGCAGGGCACATCCTGCCCCCGCACATGCCCCGGGCTGACCGGGCTTGTCCTCTCTGCCCGCGGGGCTCAGCAGCAGCCCCGTCGGAGCCGGCACAGCCTGAGCTCCAGCCGCGCAGCTTGCGCGGTGACTCGGCCGGGGAGAGCCCGGAGAGGGGCTGAGCCTGCCATGTCCTAGCGAGGTAAGCACCGGGGAGTTTAAAAGGAAGAACCATCTCTGATTGATGTTTGGAGTGCCAAAGTGAAGTAATTTAAAGCTTGAAGTCATTCTCTTGCTGTTCTTCACTGTCTTAGAGAGTAAAATAGGTTTTTTATTATTAATTTTTTTCCCCTTGATCTTTTATACCCTTGGCTAGAACTACTACTGCAGTACTTTTTTTTGAGAAGAGAATAGAGGAAGACTGGGGAAAACAGATTCTGTTTTTTAAATAAAGGTATTTTTTAGATTATCAGATATTCCATCAGTGTTATGTTGTGGCCAAAGTTAATAGAGATCAGTTTTACAAAAAAAAAAATAAAATAATTGTGACCTGGTTGCCCTTCCTGTGCAACACCCTTGGCAGGGGGTTCTGGGAAGCAAAACCTAGGGGATTCCCTGGCTCCTTAAACTGGCAAGCCTGTGGGGCAGGGGCAAGGGGAAGGGAAGTAGATTTCCTGGGGCAAATACAATCCACCCAACATCACTGAGGCCTCCTAATTAGTGTTACTGACACCTAGAAACTACAGGAATAAGAACAATATGTGTTGAAGAAGTTGTTTCCGCACTAGCTCTGATTTCCCATGACCTCTCCTTAAGGCCCTTTCCTTAATAGCATCCAGCCCTTATGTAAAGGAAAAGACTCCTCACAGCCCTGCCACTAGGCTAAGAGTGGCCCAGAGCAGGCACTGTGCTGTGCTCCCCTTCTTTAGGCTCACAGAGATCTGCCTTGTTGCTTAATCACTGTTTTCCCTGCCCTCTCCCTGGTTATTTCAGTGAAAAAAAAAACTGAGGACAACAGCAGAAATAAACAACTGGCTGGCTGGCTGGCTGGCTGGCTGGATGGATGGATGGATGGGCTGAGAGCTGGATGGAGGGATGGATTTATGGATAGATAGACAGACAGATAGACAGACAGAAAGTCTTCCTAATTGTAAGCCTGTCTGGCTTTGAAGAAGAGGTATAAAAGAAGTGACAGAGGTCTTGTAATCTTCATGTGTTAAAAAATGGCAGGACATATAGAAATGCAGCCCCTCATAGGACAGGCAAGATTCTGTGCTAGCCATCTGAGTAGCAATTTCTGCATTGTTCCTTTTGTTCCTGTGAGGAAGACCCTTTCAGGAGGCACTGCAGGTCCTACCAATGGGGAAAAGGGCCTCACGCAGGTTAGTCACTTTGTCTTTGGGAGGTCTTGACACACTGACTGCTTCCAGCCACTCACCTGGACAACTTGGTGCTTGGCAAATGCCTAACTTAGTTTTCATCTGAGTAAAAGTTATGCCTCCGCATCTTTCTCACTTGCTACAACCCAGCACCTCACAAGAGAGATAACAAACCATCTGACATGGGGCACCACTCACTATTAGTTATCAACTCAGCATTCCCACTATGGCAAGTGTGAAGCAGTGAAGCCTGGGAGCTCTTACTCTTACCTAATTCAGTGATATTCAGTGTCCAGTACAAATACTGGCACCCAGGTCATGGCACTGGTGGGAAGCCTTCCCCTCTCTGCCATCCTTGCACTGATACAAGCAAATGGTTGTATTGGCAACATGGTACAGCTTAATTGATTATAGAAGATCCAAGAGGATGGTTGGTACTTGTTCACAGTAATGGAAGTACCTAACAGTACTAACCAGGGGATCCCAGACAGCACTCACTACCTTAGAGCTGTCTTTAAGGACAGCAACAAAAATGCAGCTGTGACATCAATGCCTCCTGTTGCGAAAATTCTAAGGACAGAAATGCTGCTCAGCTCCTGGGCTCCCTCAGCTGCTCGGCAACGTCTGTGCACCTTCTGCATTAGAACTTGAATGCCTGGAGCAGAGAAATTGTGAGCCACCATGCCTGAATTTTCAAGGAAAAAAACAATCATCTTTCCTCTGAGTCTAGACAGAAGTGGATTGCAGAGTGATTAAACTCATGGATGATTTGGAGACAGACAAATATCTTCATTAATTTAATTTATGATTTTTGACAAAATGTCAGGGTTGTTTGTGGAGTGAAAAAATGTTGCCTGCAAGGTGCAGCAGGTGTTCTCAGCTTTGAAAATATCACTCAAACCCCAAAACCATGGCCTTGAAGGATCAGGTTTCCTGAAGACTTTGTTAAAGTTAAAAGTTCTCAAAGTGGCCATTGCTTCCAAAATTGCACTGATTTAGTGATGGGAATTATCTGAAGTTGTCACATGAGATTGCCTCTTTGGTTTAAATTATCTTGGAAGACAACTAGGAGCTAAATGAAGTAATTTCCAAACAATATTTTGGAAATTACTGTCACAACAATCAGAAGTCACAGGTCACAACATGATGTGCAGCACCAGAAAAAGGGGAGATAACTCAACAAATGTAGGAGAAATGAGTTAGACAGATCAGACCTGCGACCGTTTCAGTGCCTCAAGCCAAATGGGGCATTTCCTATTTGAATTACGAGCAGTATAACTTTAGGCATTATCAAAAACAATGTCAGTGCTGACTAAAACCACCATCTGTCATTTCAGTTCCTGAATTACTTTGATGGCACATGGTCATACCAAAAGTGTGTTGTGCTTTCCTGAGGACTACAAATGTGGAGTAGACTGTGACCACCAACTCCTTCTGTTTCTAAGTCATCAAGGAAGGTGGCTATTTAAAGAAGAGAGTGTGTTTTCTCAGGTCAGTTAATTTCTATTAAGGGTTACTAGAGCGTTATACCATTGATCACTCTGCTATACTAAGAATGTCTAAAAGAAGATCTAGGAAGGAAGATAAAAAAGTCTGGGGCTTTCTAGATCCCAGAGATGATAAATAATATGCTTTAGTGTAAGAATAAATAAATAGCAAGTAAGAACAAAACTGTAATGAGGCTAGGTTGGCAACACCTCTTTTTGTAATGGGAAGAAAGATGGCAAATTTAGCACTAACCAGTTAGATTCTCCCAGAATGGTGTGGGAGGTGCAGGACTTCACCTGGATTCATTAATCCAGGAGACTGCCTACAGGCCTACCTGGCACAAATAAGAACAGTATCTCAGGTAACAGTGACAAAAATAGAAACAATCCCAAGTTTCCAATTCAAAATAGAAACTAACCTCTAAATTGCTGCAGTCACAAAGTAGTGAGCAGGTTATTCCTCTAAATACTTCTCCAGGGTTGGGTTTTTTTTGCTGTTGTTGTATGGGAGGGAATAGTGGGTTATAGTATCCAACAATCTTACCCAGTTTGATAATTTATGTGCCCCTCTTGATCAAATCTGGATCTGTGAATCTTCCATATCTGTATGTCGCTTAAAAAAAACAAATCCGTTATTTTAATATCCTAGTGATTTAGGGGAGACCATTACAAGTATCTGATTTTGTTGGTATCACTCAGATACTCAAATTCTACCCAATCAGTATGTGTTGGGGAAAAAGGGAAGAGGTTGGGAGTCATTTTTATCAGTGTAAAAAAAAACACTTTTAGCTACAATGTTGCACCAGGAGTGTCCTCTTATCTGCATCTGGGGTTTTTTGGTGTTATACTTGGGGTATAATATAACTATGTTTACAAAGGTACTGTAGGATTTTAATAACAGACAAGAAGGAGAACTTCATTGTGGGTCAGCAAACTTCATTATATTTTTAATCCATCTTTTAATAGTCTCTGGATTCCTTCATGTATCTGGAATTGGCATTGTTGCCTTCTCTCCTTCACATCGGGGAAAAACGATTTGTTAGAATTATGAGTGAGACAATTAGCTGTGCAAAGTGACAAAAATCATGTGAAGATGGAATTTTAGCTCAGGTAAATGCCCACAGCTCCCACTAACATCACCTGTAAGCTGGGATGAAGAGGAAAAGGGTAAAATAGGGTTTATTATGAAAGAAGACACGGTGAGCTGGGTTAACCACAAGGTGGGATGATGATGTGGAGCATGAACTGGATGCCAGTATCCCACAGGAAAACAGGTCCAGCAGAGCAAGTCTAAACTGCAGCCCTCAGAGTGCTTTGCTCCTGAATAAGAGCGGCTGTGTGATGATTTAATGCCCTCAGATTTATGCCCTCTAATTTCTCGCACTTCGTTAATTTGTCTCATGTTCCTGAACGTCCGGGGTCTGCAGAGCTTTAAACGGCTCATTTTTCTCTACCTTTAAGTCACAACAGGGTGACAGCGGCGGTGGCAGAGGGACAGAGAGGCCGGGGGGTGATGGATGGCGGGGAGGAAATGTGACGGGAAAGGAGCGGGAAGCGGCGGGGCGGGAGAAGCGCTGCTCCCGCATCCCCCCCGCTCCCGCGGGGACCAGGGCCGGCCTGGCAGCGCGGGTGGCACCGGCTGGGGCGGCCTCTGGGGGGCGGGGTCCCGGAGAGGCGGGAAGCCCTGGATCCCGCAGCTCCGCCCGGCTCCGGCTGCTGCGGGGCGGCCGTTCTGGAAACAAACACGCCAAGCCAAGAAATAAAGCGGCGTCTGTTCCCTCCCCGCGGCAGGGGAAGCTGCCCCAGCACAGCAGCATCGAAGTGCAGCGGGGGACAAACTGCTGCTCCCTGCGCGGGTAAAACCGCAGCTCCCGGTTTGGAAACAGCTCCTTGACTTCTGCGGGTTGGTCTGCTGGGACATGTGGGGTACCCAGCAGGTCCTGAGGGCTGCTCCAGGGTCTGGGAATATCGTGTGAGCAGGTCTGGGTGTCTGCTGAGCTGGTGGGATGCAGGCAGCTGGGTGGGCATGTGGACTGTTGAGGCATCCCTGGTCCATCCCAGAAGGCTTGGTCCTGGCTCGGACTGACCAGGGATGCCAAACATGGGCACAGCATCTGGAAGGTGTCTGCGTTTTTATTTCGTTTTGCATGAACTTTGAAAAATAACGAGTCAAAAAAGCTGGAAGAGTGAAAGAGGTATTTGGGATTGCCAGAAAAACTCACTGTGAAGGGTCTTCAAACATCTGGCTACCTCCATGGCACAAATAATCAAGGATTTTTAGCCTCCATTACCACAACTACTATAATGTGCTACAACCAGTTCACATGACTGAACCCCACCTCACGCTGGCAGCACCCGCCCTTGCTAAGGTTTTCTAGACCATATTGCCTATGGCCAAAGGTATCAGTTTAAAATGGATGCATTCCCTGAACCCTCTGCCATCAGTAGTGTGTGCAGGGATATCTTGATGAGCTAATATGTACTGAATAAAAATTAGGCAGAATTCATTTTGCAAAAGCAGCCTATCTAGACTGATAGTGATTCATAAAAGTGAGTGATTCATAAAAGCATATTCATACACCCTGGATGGCAGGGACCTGCTTCCAGTCTATTTTATACTCATTTGTAGGTGCTATTAAATGCTAAATATATTAATCCCATTCAACAAATAATTCGTGCTAGGGACTAAATATATCCAATATTATTAACTTTATTTACTTTGCAGCAGGACCTAGGAGACCTGGGCATGGACTGCACTCATTTTGCTAGGTACTGTATGAATGTAAAGAATAAAAGGTGTCACTGCTCTACAGGAATGTAAGAAATCTTTCAGGTTGGAAGTAGCTTTGAAGGCAGCCTCTGAGAATCCCAAATTTGCTTGAAATCACAAAGGCTTAGTTAGCAGCTAGGTTTGGCCTTGCCTTCATTAGAAAATGCTGTAGCAGCCATGGACCCCTCTGCAAATCACAGTGGTAGGCAGGGAAGGAGCTGAAAGGGGGTCCCAGCCCTGGCTGGGGAAAGTCACCTTTGCTGGAGAACCATTAGTGAGTTGAGGGGGAAAAGACTGCATTTGTCATGTTCTGGGATTTATTTTCCACACACAGTCTGGTGGGGTTTTTTTAGTGATGTTCCACACTGTCATTGGTAGTTTTATTCCATGTACCCAAGTGTTAGGGCTGAAATAAGGTTGTACTTGCTTCTTGTTGTTGCAACATTTAAAGGTGTTCTCCTTTTTTTTTTTTTTTTCTCAGTCAGAAAGGTGTACTTATTAACAAAGTTCTTGCCAGGACTAGCCAGGAAGGCTGGGAAGCTTTGCCTCAGCTTTTTCTTATAATGGTCCCTGGCTGCAAATCCTTTGAAAGCAGCAAAGAGAGATATTCCCTTGCAGAGAAAGTGAGGGTTCTTCTTAAAATTTTCTCGTGCTGTTATGCTGGCAAACCCTGCTAGATGATGGCAACAACAAACATTTTGTCTACACTAATCCTCCCAGGGTACAGCTGCACCATGAGCGTGAGATGGGATGGGCTTTGGCAATTAATTCACTGCAGTTCATTGCACATGAGAGCAATGGGAATATTTGTGAAGTTACAGCACAAGAGACAGATCAGCAAAGCTGAACAGAAAGGCAGGGACTTTATTTACAGTATTTAAGAATGTGTTAGTACACGTAAAACTGAAAGATGACAATGCTGAAGGTTGGAGTCCTCCTGAAGTTAGAAGTTAGACGACTGAGCTGGATGAGAACAACTGTTATCCTAGGGACCATCCTTGGGCTCCAATGTTGCTGCTGTTGGTGTGCAGTCATCTGGCAGGAGAAAGGATGCCTGTAACAACTCTCTCTCTTCCTTTAAAGTCGGAGACAGCTCATAATGTAGGCAGGCCTGAAGCATCACAAATACAATAAGGAAAACTAGCTTTTTATTTTCTTCATTTTTAAAAACAGAAGGTGAGAAAAACACCTTTGCCTCCATGTATTTAACTGTCTTCAAGCTGTTTCACATACTTGAGCCCAGCAGGAGCTGTGTGATGAAGCAGCAGTATGCATGCAGCTCCTTGCTCCTAGCTGAATGCTGGCATAAAGCATCTGATTTTAGGGTTGTATATGATGATTTGAATATTATCAGTGCAACCAGAAGGAGGATACGGATATGATCAGTCTGGCAGGTGAAATGAAGGACATTAGTCAGCAATGCTGGTGCAAACTGACTGAGTTTTCCTGAAGCTGCTGGAGCTCCAGCAGTTCATCCCACAGGTCAGTCTGAACCAAAGCTGGTATGTATCTGCATAACTGCTGCTCTGGATGCAGCCTGCCTCTCTTTGTGACAGTGTGCACCTAGCTGCTTATTTAATTGCCAGCATAAAAAGTAGTACAAAATGCTGACTACAGTCACTCACACATTCCCATCACCCCAGGTAAACTTAGGCAAAGTTCACAAGTGCATGAATTTTCAGTTTTACTTCAAATAATATACATGGGCGTTAGCTGTGTAGTGTTTCCAGGAAATGGCGCAACCAGTTTTCCTGCATGGAGTAAAAAACTAAGCTTGCCCAGAGTGATGGAAGTTTAGGGGAACTCAGCTAAGGAAGTGGGTGCCACCAAGACAATCTGCCATGGATATCTAAAAGTGTAATAAAACATTTCAATAAGAAATAAGTTCAGTTAGAGGCTATTGCATATACTTCAGATTTCCACAATCTGCTGGATCCTTAACTTAAAAGTTTACATCTTTTAGCAGAAAAATTAATTTCTCTTTCACAAGTTCCACTTAGATTTTGTTGCTAATAAACCTGAGGATGTAAATACTATTAAGTACAAAACAGTCTGCTCCATAATTGTTTCAAAGCAATTACAGATTATATCGAGCCATTCGTTGAGCAGAAACAGTTTTTTCCAAGACACCAGCTCCCTGTACCTTGAAATTTTATTAGTCTAAGAATTTCATGCACCATATGTTGTAATATGAGACTAGCTGCAATTGAACAAACAACTTTCTGATATATAAGTGAATGATAACCTGATTTTAAATGTGTTTATCTAATGAGATAGTAACGGTAATTTACAGCACATATAAAAACTCCCACTGTTACTCCTGGTGCACCTTTTGGCTAAAAAGGGTGATGCACTGAGATATGCTAATGAATATTGTCTTGGTTTTTACCAAGTCAGTAATAAAATTTGCATTTGATATTGTGCACACTAAACTGGGTTATTAGCCTTGAAAATGAGTCTCATAAAATTTAAATATAGGCTTAAATCATATTAACTGTCCTGTAGATTTTCTGAGAGGCTTTAAAGCATTGTGCTCTTGTTCTATAGCGTTGAGCATGCAGATGTCATTTTGCCTTCAGGGGTGCCCCAAAATACACATGTATGGGAGCCTGCAAGGATGAACAGCAGATAACCCCTTGCTCATTCACACTTGGGGAACTAGATGCAGTTAGAGGGCTGGGAAGATCGATGTGGGAAGGGGGAAGAGAAAGGGGGAGAGGAAGGCAGTGTTGGTAAGGTGTTGCCCCTGGGCTCAGGCAAGACAAAGCAGCAGGTTCAGCCTCACGCGTCCAACCTTGCTGGTCCAATCAGTGGTGACCACACATGGGGGAAAGGTTTGTGTGCTGGGGCTGTGCCTGGTGGCAAGGTAGTTCTACTGGTTCAGAATAATGCTGTTTCAGCTGCGTGAAGGAGACCAAAATTTGACACCTGCGTTTTTGAATGAGTAGGACGTATTTGAAGGACAGCTGGATCTCCACTATAGAATCATAGAATGGTTTGGGTTGGAAGACACATTAAATATCACCTAGTTAAAGCCCCGTCATGGGCAGGGACACCTCCCTCTAGACCAGGTTGTTCCAAGCCCCATCCAACCTGGCCTTGAACTCCTCCTAGGAAGGGACATCCATACATTCTCTGGGCAACCTGGGCCAGTGTCTCACCATCCTCACAGCAAAGCATTGATTTCAAATATCTAATCTAAATCTTTCAGCTTCAAACTATCCCCTGGCATCCTCTCACTCCACGCCCTCGTAAAAAGTCCCTCTCGAGCTTTTCTGCAGGCCACCTTCAGGTACTGGAAGGCTGCTATGAGATCTCCTCAAAGCCCTCTCTTCTTCAGTAGTGGGTAATGTCACAGAGTTTGCGAGGAATCAGGCTCTTATTCCTGACATTGCTATGACAGTTGGAAAAGCTGTGTCTCAGGAAGGAGTGTCTGTCTCAGTCAAGTGATGATAGTGTTGCATAGTATCATTATGGCTGTAGCTTTGGCTGTGTAACCCTCGGGGAGAAATTCTGTGCTAGTATTTTTGAGAATCAGCAGGACTACCACCCCTTACCAGCCCTCAAGAGAGAAAAATGAATGCTCAACTCCTTCTCTGAAATGCTTATACACCAGTTCAGGCAGTGTGGGGAATAACCAGGAAGAGCTGGAGATCTGCGTTAGGTTGCAGGGCTAATTGCAATATAATTACAATTACTGAAAAAAACCACACCCTTAATACACACAGACCCATGGGCCCTGATGGGAAGCACCCACGTGTGCTGAGAGAGCTGGCTGATCATGGAAGACAGAGGAAGTGCCTGAGGACTGGAGGAAACCCCACGTCACTTCAGACTTCAAAAAGGGCAAGAAGGAAGATCCAGGAAACTAAAGACCAGTCAGCCTCACCTCTATTCCTGGAAAAATGATGGAGCAGCTCATTCTGGAGGTCATCCCTAAGCACATGGAAGAGAAGAAAATTATCAGGAGTAGTCAGCATGGATTCACCAAGGGAAAATCATTTTTGACTAATCTGATAGCCCTCTACAATGATGTGAGTAAATGGGTAGATGCAGGGAGACCACTGGATGTTGTCTACCTTGACCTTTGCAAGGCTTTTGACACTGTCTCCCATAACATCCTCGTGAGCAAGCTCAAGAAGTGTAGGATAGAAGAGTGGAAAGTGAGATGGATTGAGACCTGGCTAGACAATAAAGCCCAAAGGATGGTGATCAGTGGTGCAAAGTCCAGCTGGAGACCTGTAAATAGTGGAGTCCCCCAGGGATCAGTGCTGGATCCAGTCCTGCTCAACATCTTAATGAACGACCTGGATGAGGGGAGAGAGTGTATCCTCAGCAAGTTTGCTGATGGTACAAAACTGGGAGGACTGGCTGATACACCTGAAGGCTGTGCAGCCATTCAGCAAGACCTGGACAGACTGGAGAGCTGGGCAAAGATGAACTGCATGAGGTTCAACAAGAATAAATGTGAAGTCCTGCACCTGGGGAGGAATAACACCATGCACCAGTACAGACTAGTAGCTGACCTGCTAGAAAGCAGCTCTGTGGAGAAGGACCTTGGAGTCCTGTTGGACAACAGGTTCTCCATGGAGCAGCAATGTGCCCTTGTGGCCGAGAAGGCCAATGGTATCCTGGAGTGCATTAAGAAGAATGTGTCCAGAAAGTCAAGGGAAATTCACCTCCCCCTCTACTGTGTCCTAGTGACACCCCAGTGTCCAGTTCTGGGGTCCCCAGTTCAAGAGGGATAGGGATATACTAGAGAGAGTCCAATGGGCTACAAGGATGATTAAGGAACTGAAACACCTGTCTTAGGAGGAAAGGCTGAGAGACCTGGGGCTATTTAGTCTAGAGAAGACTGAGAGGGCATCTGACTAATATATATAAATATCTGAAGGGTGGGTGTCAAGAAGGAAGGGCCAATTTCTTTTGAGTTGTGCCCTGTGATAGGATGAGGGGCAATGGATGCAAACTCAAGCACAGGAAGTTCCACCTCAACATGAGAAAAAACTTCTTTACTGTGAGGGTTACAGAGCACTGGAACAGGCTGCCCAGAGAGGCTGTGGAGTCTTCCCTCTCCTCTCGTGCTGCCTTCAGAGCAGGACTCCCCCTGACACTGAGAAATCACAGGTTGCCTTAAGATCTGAAGTACAAGGTTTAATATCGCAACCATGCTGCTGTTGTCATTGATCATTAATGTTAGAAATTCTTTATAACAGTAGTATCAACAACCCCATTTTTATTATTATTTTAACACAATCAATATTACACTTGCATAAACAGGAACACATTTATCTTCTTTCTGCTGCTCACAGAACAAACACAGGACTGCAACATCAGGACCCCACCAGGCTCCATCAGGCTAGGCTGACTGCCAGGAGAAAAGCAAGGGGGGGAAAAAAACAACACAACAAACCAGAACTGACAAGGGGAGCAAAATATTCTTTCAGCCATGGAAATCGAAGGATTTCCTGACAGTGCAGAAAAGTTTCCCACCTAGGTGCTGCACCCTCAGGCTGCTCGCCCAGCACTTCCCTCAGCACACTCTGTCTCCGTCTGTTCCAGCGCATTACGACTTGGCAGGCGCCCGAGCTGCATTATGTCCTGTTAAAAGAGGCTGACACTTCCTTTGGCTGAGACATCTTTCCCAACTGAGCCTTCCCTGCTCAGCGTAAAGAAGAGGAAGCACCAGGCTGGTTCCTCTTGTTTAACTGCTAATGACACAGCTCTGCAGACCACCTAGCAGGTCCTCCCTGGTACGGCGGGATGGGCAATTAGATGATTGCTTTATTAGTCAGTTTATTTAAAGCAACTCTAACATTAGTAGATAGGGTTTCCCCAGGTTTAAAATTAGCTACCTCAACTGTTAATCACCAACTTTTCTTTGGATTCACTTTATTTCTGTGTCACTCAGAATTTTTTCTTTGGAAAAAGAGAGAATGAACACAACTAAAGTATCAGACACTGGCTGAATAATTTGGGCTTCCTTTCAGCCTTAAAAGCAGCTGAAAGGAGCCCTTCATTATCACTAGGAACTCTGTGGTATCAAGACTGTGAGCCCTAGTTAAGGGACCATGCCTGACTGGGATGCCCTATGAGCTCAGCAGTGCTGAGAGAAGGAGAAAATCCTAATTGTGTCCCTGATCCCAGTCCTAGAGGCTGGACTTCTCTTTGCTTTTCACCTGGCAGAGATGGCTTCTCTTTCTATGTGAATGTATAGCTTCAAAGAAGATAGTTTGAAGAGTGTTAGAACATAGATGTAGAGCACCCGTGTTACAAGCAAGTTACTTGCTTTAGCTGGACTCACTGGTCACTGGTTGCAGGTGTCATTGAAGTGAAGCAGTGGAAGTGGCAATCATACATGCCAAAGTTCTCATGCAGGGTGTTTTTCTTCTCCTTTAGCATATCCTTGTGTAGCCTCAAAATATGGAGAGTCCTACTCATTTTAATACTCAATGCTGGAATGCCTCTGTCTGTACCAGCATATTCTGTCCCCCTTGTCACCATGAAGTGTAACAACACCAGTGCCTACAATGGTTTATTAGCTGATTTATAGGGGTAAATCAGGGGTAAATTGAACCCTTGTTTAGAAAGCCTGGAGTTCACAATGCTGAGATATGCTGAGCGTAAAAAACTCATGTGGGGAAAAAAAAAGGGCCAGAACAATACTGACACTGTGTGGAGCCAGGTTATATATGCAATCAGGCAACCTCAGGAGGTCTGTGAAGAAAACACAGCGTGCAGTGTGATGGAAGGGTACGTCAGCACAGCATCACCTATTGTGTGGACTCAGAAATGTTAAACATTTCTGTGGAAAAAATAACACCAGAAGTAAAACGCTGCTATTTGGTGGGAGGTGGGAGAATTTAGGGACAACTTTTACTAAGCCCAAACTCAGATTTTCAACTTTGGCTTTACACTAAGGAAAAGAACAGAACATTAAAAGAGTGGAGAGTAAAAAAAATGTTTTTTGTTGGGGCACTATTTTTTGTACAAGTAACTCTTTCACCATTTCTAGAATTCATATTTGTTTTCAGCATTTATAATTATGCTGTATGTTTGTTAACTGTTTATAAAGACATACAAATTGCTTTCATATATGCACAAATGTAAGCAATGTGTATAAAATAAAGCTATTTCTCAGGTCAATGCACACATCTAGAAACAGACAGGCTTCACCCTGCAAAGCCCTTGATGCAGAAGACAGAAGAGTATGAGTGGGAAACTGTATCCTGAAGTTTGGTCAAAGCCACAAGGTCTAAAGTGAGAAATCAAAGTACCAGTCTTAGAGAAAGGCTGGCCATTTTTAACATTTAACTTCATGTCAGAAGCTGAGGATGTCCATGTCTAAGGTTGTACTATGCTGGATTAAAAAAAAATAAAATCAAAGTTTTGGGGAAAAAAGACTGAAGTTGTATTCATGTTAAAGGATTCTTGTGTCTCTGACTTTGAAGCTCTGATGAACTTTGAGGCTGTGTCCATGTTGAAGAGCAGATAGGGTCTGAGGCTGGGGACCTGTTGGTAATTACAGTGTGTCTCTCGCCTTGTGCTACCCGGCTTTCTTTCCTTGGAAATTGGAGGACAGAATGAGGCATTATAACCTGCATCAGTTCTTCATCTTCACGTGTAGCTGGAAGGTGGTAGATGCGTGTGCTCAGACACAAGAGATGAGAAACACTCTTTTGTCCCAAATAGCCAGTGCTGCCTTTTTGTAGCTAATTGTGTGGCCTGTCCATGGGGAAGAGAGGAACAGCCACACAGGAAGAAGTTAGAAGACTTAGAAGATCAGTTCCTCAGACCTACTTGGGAAGTAGAGTAGCTCTGCTCTGCTAAAGCAGGGGGAGCAGGGAGCTCATCTCCTCAGCAGCATGACTGCAAGTGTCCAAGGACACACCAAGGCCACCTGGGCAAACACACATTTCTCACAACAGCAATCTGTGAGGCACTGGCACTGTCTTTTTTTATAGAGTAAACCACTCAGTTCAGCCAAATGCACAATAGTAGTTTGTAAACAGTCTGAAGAGGCAGCCTTTATCCCATAGATTAACAGGTTATAAAGCTCTAATATTTGTAAATGTTTGGTTGATCTTTTAACTCAGCCAATCCACACAAGACAAATAAAAACCAAAATACTTTGAAGTACTGTTCTCCACAAAACCAGCCATAGTGAGAAGGGGACATTTAGTCTGAAAGACTTACCCAATTACAGCATAGTCCATCCTCTCTCAAACTAGCTAGTGTATCTTCTTTCAAGGGGTGCAGGGCTGTTTAGCAAGCAAGATCTTATGGCAAGAAAAATGTGCAGACAAATATATACATGAGGTTTGTGTGTATATATATATTACAGCAATTCGATCCTTCTATAACATTTTTATGAGTAGTCACACTTTTTTATTTCATAGAAGAGCTCTTTTTCTTTTATGAATGCTTGCAGGCACCCCTGGAGAGGTTCAATTCAGAAATGGGAAATCCCTGCAACCATGGAGTTTTGCAGATGAAGCCCAGCTGCTTCCAGCCTGGTGAGAGTCTGATGGCTGGTGCTGTTCCACCCCTTCCCTTTCCCTGGGCTGTTAGTCATCTTTGCATCTAGGATGGACTAAGCAGCAGTTATTTTGGCCACTTCCTTCATACATCATAGATGCAGATGCTTGCTTTCCTAACCATGATGCATGCACAGCATCACTGTTTTGTACCATTAACTCGTACTTCATACCTGGAGTATTTTCTTTGACTAACATGCTTGCAGATACAGGGCGCAAAGGAGTAGCAGCTCACTCATTGCTCATCTTTTAGCCTACGGGACACTTCTCTGCAAGCCCAACAGCTGCATATGACATTTCTAATTGCAGTGATTTAAAAAGCATGAAGGATTCCCCCTGAGCCATCAGGTTACCAGGTATTACCTCATGAGACATGTTTTCAGTGTAAACTCCATCAGAGCTTTGTAAGGGATTTTTGAAGAGTAGAGTGAAACATGAATCAGAGTCATGGACTCTCATGAGGATCATGCTTGGTAGTTCAAAGTAAATCCCCTTACTCACATTATCTTCCGTATGAAAAAGGGGTTGGGAAGCAAGAGGGAAGAAACCTCTGAGTGTTTTGGCTGAGCAGAACAGTTTCCCATATGTTAAAATGAAATATTCATTAATTCTAGCTTTTTTGGCATTGACGATATGAGCGAAGTGAATTTTTTATTTACATCTCTCTGAGAGCCACTGCAGCCCAGCGTGGCTGTGCCTGCATCAGCTGTGGGCACGTTTCATCCCTCCCGCTCTGATCCACGTTGCCTCCCTTGTTCAGAATGCGAACAGAAGGGACAAAAGAGATGGACTTTCAACTGGCCCTCACCACCGATGTGAACATCACTACTGACAGTGCTTGCCAGGCTTTGCTGGCTGTGAGTCCCTGATTTGACAGAGCAAAGGGAGCAAAATATTCAGCTGCCCGAGGAGGGTGCGATGGCACCCAGCGTGCCGGGGGGCTGAGCTGTGCCCTCCGCACTCCCACACCAGTGTGTGATGCTCTGCGTGTCTGCCAGGGTTTAAAAAGAACCCCTGTGGGCTGGGGAGGTCTGTGGGGGGTTAATGCATGACTGGGTTGCCACAACACTGGAGGCATTCAGAGGAGAGGGCTGCAGTTGCTGCATAGGCACATTTGGCCCAGGTTGCCAAAGAGGCTGTGTGTGTGACTGCAGAGGAGTACACTGCCTGCCACTGTTGGGCTATTAGTATGGAAATGAGGCATGTGTGTGACAGGTGGCCTTACAACCAACACAATTAACTTTCTCCATTAGCTGACGCATTGACAAAACAGATGCAGCATCAATAAGCACCAAAAAACCCACAAACACTGAATAGGAATGACACGTTGCACACCCCTATTATTTATAAGGAGGAACAGCATAATTTCTTTGGGACAGAGTGGTGAGTAGGAGGTGGTTGGGGTTTTTTCCTCCCCGGATTCTGATGCTTGTTTGCTTTCTTATCATTATTATTTTAATCTTGAACTTTTTAGAGATATTGCTGTGGACTTTACAGAGCTCTAGGTGATGCACAGCAGGCTGGGGAAGGTTTGTCACAGCTCTGGCATAGGAAGCACACAGATCCTTTTAATAGGAAATAATTCAAGTTGCAGAAGTCATCTGAGCAGATGCAGGAATAGCAGGCTCTGAACTAGAGAGAATTGCTTCTCAGCCCTCCAGTACAGCACATTTCAATTGCCTCTGACAACACCACTAAGGACAGTTAAGGTGGAGCAGCTGGTCATGTCCTAAAGTGAGTTAAAGGGCTCATGACTCAGCTAAAAACATGGGATGGGGTGCAACACATGGCATATCAGATTGAAGTGGAGGAGCACATCATGTTGGCTTCAAAGAAAATGAGTTCAAGTATTGGCTGTTCATAAGATGTAAATGGAAACAGGGGCTAGATGGTTTTGGTTTTACATTTCCTGAGGGTTTTTTCCAGTCAGGCAGTTACTCCTGGCAAACGATACCAGGCATTTAAATAAGAGAAACAACTGGAACTGTACAGAACTGTAATGTAATAACAAAAATTCACATCAAAGCCTCCTCATGTCATCTTGTACCTTGTGAAATATTTAGAGATGCACTGAGTAGCATCCCTGGCACATCTGAACTCTCATCAACCTTTGGCTCCTCTGGTCTACACCAGAGTTTTTCCATATTAAAGCCACTAAAGATGCCATCCCATACATTCCTGGTATGGCATCATCCTAGAACAGAGCATCAGCTGCCAGATCACCCTGGCAGCGAGATAATTCATGGCATATAGCTCCAATTAGGAGGATGTTTGAGGAGATAAAGCATCCAGTCTGTAAACCAGCCCAGTATGGTCATGAATAAAACCAACTGGTCATCTTCCCCTGCCCTGTGAAGAGAAGGGTGGGGGTCAGCAACACAGCCCTGTGGGCTGCTGCAGCAGACGCGGTAACAGTGGTATAGCACAGGTAGGGGGCATGTTCCACACACTTCTTGAACAGTCCCTTCAGGTATCAAATCAGGAAACGATGTGCTGAAACCTTCATGGCCATGTCTGCTTTGTGTTTCAAATGTGAGCTTCCAGGTGTGAATTATCTTAAAGCTAAACTCAGTTCTGGGAAAAACAAAACAAAACAAAACAAAAACAAAAAACACACACAAAAAACCAAACCAAACCAAAAAAACCCCAACAACAACCAAACAAAAAAAACCTGCAACAAAACAGCACAACATCCCTATTTGCCATAGTATTCACTGCTGTCTTAAACTCAACGGAAATTTAACATTGTTTTTTCTGTCTAGTTTTCCATACCACACCTGTGTGCAGAAACATTTTTATATTGAGGTTAGATTCTCTAGAACCCATGGCATACAGGTACAGAAGGTATACATTTCAGGACTTCCATGCTCAAATGCAAACAAAATGGAAGAATAATTTTCAGGTGCCTAATTTATTAAAATAATGTGATATTTATGCTAATGTGGTATTAATATCACGTGGGATGCAGGTCCAGCACAAGTTACTTGAAGGCTCTGTGTTGGATGTGCCACTCCAAGGATGAGACAAGAAACTCCCATCCCAACTGCAGGGACTGTCCTGTCTGCAAATGCTGAGATGAGCTGCATCAAGCTGGCCAACTTCTGCAGTGACAAATTGTTTTCTGACCATTCAGGTGCCTCACAGGATATTCAAGTGCATAGAGAACTCTTCCCCAAGCATCTGCATAATGTTTTGGCAGCTTCTGAACTCTGCAGTGAAGAAATACTGTATTTCAGGCCATGTTAAAGCAGGTGAGGGTGTTTGTTCACCCTTGTGGATAGAGCTTATTATTTAAAAAACAAAAAAATCATGCTGGTGATGTGATTGGTGGTAGCTTGCCTGGACTTAAGCCAGAGGTTTTCAATGAAAAGAACTGGAATTTTCAGGAAGTCATTTGGAGACATCTGAAATCTGGGTTATAAAGCTTCTTTCTGGCTACATTTTACAGATAAAGATGGGAGCATTTCTTGTGACGTGACTGGTGACAGCAAGGCCAGCACAAGACTCATGATGGAAAGAATGAAATCTTACCTGGGAAGTAGTAACTCTCCATACTAATTACATGAGCTGTTAATTTTATTATTTTGTGTGGTGCCTGGGGATACATGCAGGAAATACCCTGCTGTTAAAGCATAGTTTAATTGTATGAATTATGGGACATCCAAAGCACCAAAACCTACTAATCTAATTACATGACCTTAGTTATACGTTTTCTTTTCCCTTTTCTGTAAAGCCTGTTTCCAGTTCTGGTGTGAGGGTGCCTGAACTTCACTGTAAAGACCTTGTTAGGTAATCCTGGTCACATAAAGCTGGCTGGTCCTTCCTGTCCTGCACCTACTCATCTACCTGCCCACCTAATTGCTCTCATCAAGGAGGTGTTAATGAGGTGGAACAGAGGTGTCTCAAGGGAGAGGGATGAGGAATGGTGTGAAGGTGGGTTGTTCTTAATGAGAAATGCCCATTTTACTGCCTCTCTGTGACTGAGCAGTTGCAGCCTGGTGACTGACAGACAGCCTGTTGGCTCATATCAGGGGATCTCTTCCACTTGTTTTGTGCCACAAATGAGTGGTCAAGATCTGGATGCAGGCATGACTGAAATTCCCTGGCTCTTCCTGTTCTTACTTGCTGGTGAGCAAGTGATAGGTTTTGCCAGTTTTATGGGTATGATTTACCTGTGCATAGGCTATGAGCAAGGCTTTTTAGAATGAAAGGAGTTTTTTTCAGAAATTACTCCAAAATTACTCTTCCTTTAGGAAGATTTTGGCCCTAATTGTGATAATTTGCCCGTGCATATAGCCACTTGTTCAAATGTTCATGTGGAAACATTATTTCAGTAGATGTTCTTGGGAAAGCAGAGAAGTGACCAGGGCAGAACAAAATAGCTACTCAGAAAAAACAGCAGGAACTCAGAAATAATTGTTCCAACTGGAATAATAACAATTTTTTTAAAGTTCTTTCCATTTCCTTGCTGTGCTTCATCCCAAAGAAACATTTTTGTTTGATTTTGAAAGAATCAGAAAAATGTAGTGAACAGTTATCAAGCCAAGTCAGTAGGAAACTCGTGGACATGGGTGAGTTCATATGCCTTGTCTACATATGTATCTATATATAACTGTTATTTTCCCATTTAAAGATATAAAGTCAGATTTTTTGGGCATCAAAACCAGAAGGCGATTCTGTGCTCTGACTATTTACACAATGGCATAATAAGTGACAGGAGTTTTCAGTTCTTAGGACAAACTTAAGCACTGCTATTAAACTTACCTCTCTGTTTTTGAATAGCCCAATGGCTGGTTATCCAAAAGAAGAGTATTTTCCCCACAGATATTTAAAATGCCAAACATGTTAGTAAAAGCTTGTCCCTTTCCTCTCGTTCCTATTTAATCCATTGAACTGCCAGCCTGCATAGTGCTGAGTTTTTAGTGAGTTAGCAGATAAACTGCAATAAAAACATTTTTTCAGGACATCTTTTCAGATGTGGCTTCCTAACATGATGGGATGGGGTACATGGACCTTGATGAACTCTCTATATCTTGTTTTGTTTTGTCACCAATTGACTCTGAGGAGAGACTTACTAGGAGGTGGGTGGCAAATTTCTGCCAGTCTCATCCTTCTTTGATGGTTGCTCGGTGTTCTGTGTGTGGTTTTTCCCCTTCAATAGTAGAGAAGTAGAAGAGCTGCAACAGGCAAAGGCTTCTCAGATGCCACTCAGAAATGTCATATCTTGGCAATCTCTTTAAAATATCATCAGAGAGCTGCTAACCTGAAGATGCAACACTTCAGTGGGCTGACAAGGAGATGGCTGATTGACACAAAACTGAAGTAGATATGGAAGAGACAACTGGCAACCAGACAGGATGCCCTAAAGCCTCTTAAATGGATCAGATGCCTGTGTGTAGAGAGTGGCATTGCATCCTTTAGTCACAGCAAGAATTGTGAGAATGTGAGGACATAGGCTACAAATCCTGATCTTGAGCTATTCATATTAAATACAGACCCAATTGCTGACAGGAAACAGTAAAACAATGGGGCTGAATCCAAATCAAAGTGAAGAATATATTGAAGGTTAAAGCTCTAGGCATTCTTTTCAATGTAAGGAGAAATGGATTGGAAAAAAGACCAGGTGAATTTCATCTCTTAATACTTGCCACAGGAAAATATCTTCCAAGAAGTCTTCTTCAATATGTATGTAGGCTGTGGAATTCCTTGCTACAGGATGGTGTGGGTACCAGAATTTTACTGAAGTTCAGAAAGCAGCTGGGCAGACTCATGGAAGAAGAAACCATTAAAGGCTGCTATAGTATTACACTAGGGAACACAAAAAAGTGACTTTTGTTAAGGAGTTCCTGCAGCACTACAGAGCTGGGCACTAAAAATATTGCATTTATTCTCTTGGACCCTTCTGTATTCATCAGATCTTTGTGACTCTTGGGGCTGTGTACAGACCTAGATGGATCTGGAGTCTCAGCCAGGATGCCCATAATTATGTTTTTGGGTTGCCTTTCACAATATTCAGTCCACAATGTGCTTCAAATATTTGAGGTGTGTTTCTAGGTTCAGGATTTGTTGGAAGACAGATGAAAAAAAGCATATTCTGTTATTTGTTTAAACAAGTGTAGAACATTTATGGCTCTCAAACAACTTCTCCATTAGAGACAGCATTGTGAATGGAAGGGCTCTGGAGTTCCATTTGTTTAAATCTCAATTAATTTAAGTTACATTAAGTTACAATAATGGATTATTTACAACTCCAGAATCAGAAATTTATTGGTTGAGACAGTAATTCCTCTGCAATTATGATATCTTCTTTGGAAATAATTGCAAGGGAGAAGAAGCCATAATACCTGTTCCTCTTCCATCATAAGCTTTTATAATCTTACATATATATGTGTGTGTATGTGTCTGTGTATACATACACAAGACTAGGTTATACATGTCATGTTTTAAACACAGTAGATATAATATTAGTTTGTAAGATAATAACATTATAAGATTACAAGGTTATAAAGCAGCCCTACTGCAGTTTTTTAAGGTACAGAAGTATAAAGCTTGGACAGGAGGGAATGGGAAATGCCCATGTGAAAGTAGAAAGGCCTGGTGATGACTGTGCTTCTTTCTTGAGTGACCACTTGTAGAAAAGTGCAAAAGCTGAAGAATAGCTGAGCCTGAGCTGTCAAACTGACTGCAAGCCTGATGCAGAGCCTGTGGGACTCAGCTGAAACTTGAGGTAGCACAGCTGTGTGAGGGGCACTTGCTGGTTTGGAACAAAAACTGTTCCAAGCCATTTTCTAGCATGAACATGAAGAAAGGCTTTTGTTCAGTTTGCAGCCTCCACTTCCTCTTCTTTCAGTATTTATATCTTCTCTGAGACTGTGGGACAGTAGCTTGGATTTACAGTACCAATGCCTGAGCTATAAAACACAAGTCTGTGCACTTGGAGTATCCCAGGCTTTCTTTCCTGCCATGTGGAATAAAAGGCCTGCTTGAACAGGGGAAGCCAGAGGCAGCAAATGGAACTAATGGGAAAGGTGCATCAGTGTGACCTAACTCCACTGGTTTAACAAGGCTAAAAATGCATGACTCAATTACACAAGAGTTAGCTAATGAGGAATGGGGAAGATGTTACAGTTTAAAACAAATGGCTACTAAATGAATTGGGTGCTGCCTTTCAAATCTATGCCATTCAACAAAAACCTGGCAAGACATTTTCTTCACAGGATATGAATCATCTGAAATAAAAAAAGCAAGACTAGGGCCACCTACATTCAGAGTTTGTACAGTATGACCTTAAGGCCCAACATCTACCAGAAGTTGAGTAGCAAAAGGCCAAGCTCCAAAGAATAAAAGGGCTTACATCAGTATTAAATAATTCTCTCTTAGAGATGCAAATTTCTAATTAGTTACTGTGGAAACTGTAGAGGCCTGGAAGTAAGCCCTGCACAATGAGAATGAGAGTTTACTTTTTTGATTTACTGCAGGGCTGCAGCAGTTGAGGGAGGGCTGAGAGGGGGAAATAAATTCATTGCTTTTAACATGACAACAGAATAAAGTGCAGCAGAAGAAGTGACTTTGTTTTGTGTGCTGCTGCTGCGACAGATCCCCGAGGAGCTTTATGCAACACAGGCTCACTTAAAATGTCTCACAAGGAATTGTAAAATGCTTTGTTTACAAACAAGTGACTTTGTCAACACCCTCACTTGTTGCATCTCTGACAAAGCCTTCTGATGGTGGTTTTCAAAGCCAGCAGGAGCTGGGGATGTCTTCTGATGGTTAGGTGGTCAAATCAAGATGCTGGAACTTCAAAGCATAACATTTCTGAAAATCAAGGTGCCCTAAGCTGACCTATGCTGAGCACAAAAAAAAATAAAATATTGTTGGAAATGCTTTGAGGATTCTGGATGTAGAATACAAATTATTTAAGTAGCTCTTTC
>NW_009953940.1:452940-457137 GCF_000747805.2 Chaetura pelagica
TCTTTCCCTTATTTCCCGAAGTTCTATTTACTTCTAATTATTCCATTTAAATCTGTAGAATACTTTCTCTTTTATGGGCATGTTGAAACATGTGGTGTCATCCTGTACAGCTTAGAGTCAAGGGGAAGCTGGTTTATTTTTGCAGAGACCAGAGGAATCTGAGACACTTGGTTTTTCACAAATTCAGGCAGCAGGCACATCTTCCATCATTTCCAGGGTAGTGCATTCTGCTATAGAGCTGCTGCAAACATTAAAAAAAAAAAAATAATAAAAGAAAAAAGTCTTTATGTTTTTTTCATGTTAACAGGAACCTGCTCAAACTATATGAAAAGATTTAGCCAAATTCCTTGTAAAAAATAAGTAATACTGCTGGAAGTTCGATAGGTAAATTCAGGGCTAACCTGAACAGGGAACTGAGAATAAACTTAATATAAATTTAGGAAACAAATTTTAAAATAATTATCTTGTAACTTCTATGTGAACTGTTTTACTCTTTTCAGTGAACTCTTCTCTCCTCCCCTCTGAGTTAAAACAAATGTTGCTTGCTCCCCTGCAGAGCTTGGGCTGGATGAGGATGCAGAGCATCTCTGCAAAGCCTGGTCCAGCTCCTCAGACTCCCGCTCATCGTTTGGGATGTCCCAGGTCTGCAGGAGCTGATCCCAGGCCAAACTCAGAGTGGCAGGGAAGGTCTGAGCAGCTGCACCCAGCTCAGATGCTTAGAGGACTGAAATGTCAACACTGTTACCAGTTTGGTTGTAGAAGGGAGGATCACAGACTGACATGACTTGCTGTAAGAAGCCTCTTATTTTGGTGCCAGTAGCAGTTTTACAGAAACACAGAATTTCTTTTCAGCTCTGGCCAAGTAAATCCTCCTGCCTGAGCCAAACTCCGGCAGTGGGTGTTTTGCCATCTGACCAAGGAGGTATCAGGATGAGGGTGACTAAAAGCACTAGTCTGCCTGGTAGATGGACCACAGCCAAAACAAAGAATTGGTGCATTGCTGCTTGATAGAAGCTGCAGAGGGATAGTTTGGTGTGATTCAGCAAAGGCAGGAATATTAGCTCAGTCAGGATGAGGAAAGCATCCTTCCTCCTTGCGGGTCACAGGCCAACAGCTCTGAATTACTTTAATTTGGTCCGTGCTTATGTTAGCTCCATTTCCATCTCAACATGCCTCAGAAATTTCTGAAGCAAGGAACTACTGATGCTAATGTAATAGGAAGCTGCCATTTTAAGTTTAGACATTTTTCTGAAAATGCAGCTCCAAGCTCACAGACAGCACAGAGGAGGCAAAACAGGAAGCTAAGAATTGCAACACTGGTCTTACCGTGGGAAACTGAGAAAAGCTATAAATACTTTAAATTGATACAGCTTTTATAAGCGCTACTCTGGGTCAGCACCATTGCAGAATTTCAGGGCACACAGCCTGAGCTGCTTAACACTCCACCTTATGAAGGCCATCTTAGAGGCCAGAGTTTATTACTTTGGTCCACTATAGGTTCTTGCCTTTGTAGGCAGTGCAGGAGTAGAAGTTGGCCAGATGTTCCTTTAGTTTTTTGCAGAGGAACAGGGCTGGGCATCAGGTGTCTTATTTCTTCTTATGATGTCACAGCCATGTTTGATCCTGAATCAGGTTTTATCAGTGGCCTCAGCTGTCCAAGCCCTTCCCTGAACTGTACAATTAGCCAAACATGCTGGGGCACAGAGACCACCCTTCTGCACAATTAAGTTACCTGTAATTCTGAAGAAAGTCTCTGCGTAGATCTTTACAATGTTTCCTGCAGATCACTGCTCCCAGCAGTTCAGTTATCACCCCACCATCCAGGCCAGCCTGCTGTGATGGCCCATTTTTAACTGGATTCTCTTGTCCCTTAGAGCTGCATCCAGAATTGTCTGTCAATCCCTTTGGATTGCTGCCAGGGAAGAAGCATTTTTATAGCAGTTGTTTTATTTGCTGTCTCTCTATGAAGTGGTTTCTTTACCCTTTGCTTACTTCTTTTTGCAGGGGGTTGCATTTTCTCTCTAGCAAAGCAATGAGCCAGTTGTGGAGCCTCTTTCGCAGTTAAATTAAACAATTAAGGGCCACCTTTTGAATCTCTTCAAAAATTAAAATGTGGCTTTGAAAAATTTGTAGTTGATAGAAAGGATGAGACAAATCTGCAAAGAAGCACTTTTCTGTATACTTTAGACCTCTCTGGAGCTTTGAAGAGTTGGCTCCAGCTAAAGTGCCCTGAAAATTCCTGCAGTGATATTACCAGGGAATGATCCTACCAACTTTCCTCACCAGTCATGAGCCATAAAGCTCTCACCTTCATATGGACCTTGGTGATAACTTTCTCCTGGCTTCTGCAATTCAGATAAGAAGCACATGGCTCAGATTGTATTACCCACAGTAATGAAGCATCATAAGTCCTTTTCCTTTCCTCCTTAACTAAAAAGAAAATAACATACATAGTTAAACAGTGGTTAGTATACAAATAGCCTCTGAGATTCCAGAGAAATCTTGTTATTCACTTGTTTTTGTACTTGATATGAGGATTAATATATACAGTATTTAAAATACATTTGTACTCCGAATGCCACAGAGACTATAATACTCTCAAAATCAGTCCTATCCTAGAAATTATTTGTGAAGAATTGGTCCAAAATAGTCCATCAAAACATTCTTCATCCCATTCTGCTGCTTCAGCTGCATTGACATTTTTTCAGTTTGTTCAGAGTTTGGCATTCAAATTCAGAAAATTGCTGATGGTCTCTGACTAATTCATCTCCCACTTCCTCTAAAGCTGGAGCTCCCAAAGTGCTCAGGTCCTCAGCAGCTCATTTGGATGACTGGCTGGGAGCCAGAAAGCCTTGCTATCTTTAGCTTTCATCAGCTGGCTTCTTTCACAGTCCAGAATGTCAAAATTCATGGTACCAGGCTGTCCGTCCAATGGATTACCTAGGAGCCAGGATTTGATTCCCTTTTGTTTCCTATCGGAACAAAACCTAGAAATTAAGCTCCCCATGAAATGAGGTTACTTTTCTCTGGCAAGTTCTGCTCCAAAAAACCTGACAATACGATTTTCCAAGGCTTATATGAACTTTGGGAAATAAATCTTTCAATTCTTCCTAGACTGATGTGAGAAATAGTTCATTGAATCATTTCTACTGAGAAATTAAAGGGAAGGAAAAGAAAGAAGCAAGGAAGGGATATAACTAAAACTCCAGGGTCATGGCCTGCCAAATTAAAATTAAGTCTGCTTTCTAAAAATGGGTTGGGTATGTTTTATTTGAAAAACAGTCTTAAAACATTGCTGTCCCTGCATACCTGGGGAGCTGGGGGTGGTGTGGATGCAAGAAGAGAGGATCATTCCTCACACAATGCTAATGGCCTTACAACAACTGTAGAGAATGATTAAGAATAAAACAACATTTCAATCCATTTTCCTAAGGAGCCTTCACTTAAAGAACAGCAAAAATTAAACCAAGACAGTAAAACTCTGAGGAAACAAAGCAGGGGAACTGCCAGCCTGTGAAGTCCTAATGCTCATTATATCTGGTGCATGTTTAGCTTGTAAGGAGGGCTTGGGGAGGAAAGTAATTTAGGCAAACCAACCTGGGCCTTCTTTTCATTCTTTGTCATGCACTGCTGTTGTTACCTTTAGAAATCCAGTGGTGGGGCTGGTTGTGTCCTGTTTTAGTGCCCTTCGTAAAGCATTCCCTTTTCACCAGCTCCGATGGCCCCATTGGAGTGGCCATGACAATGGATGTTCATTTTACCGCTATAAAAGGGTTTAATGATTAAAAGGCCGCCCCATTGCACTCAGCCACAAAACTCATTCTTCCACTTCTGTGGAGGCCTTTGATTCAAAATGTTCTTTTGACAGGATCAAGAGTGGTTCTCATTCTGTCGGGCAGCAGAAACATCTGCATTTTTTATCCTCTGCCTCCTCCTCAGTGCACATAGTTAATGTGTAATTAATGAAACATCCCTTCTCGGAGTGGCACACAATCAGTGCAGGTCTCCCACCAACCTCGCTCCAGCTCCAGTAAAGCAGGTTTGCTTTTATATCCTTGTACTCTCATTCAGCAGTAGCAATAAACCCAGTTCCAGGCTTATCTAGCCAGCTTACATCTTAATCTTTCTTTTTTCCCCTCTCTCCCTCTCTGAGTCTCCTCAGGGAAAAGGGATGAAAAAAAAAAAAAAAAAAAAAAA
>NW_009953940.1:457182-461400 GCF_000747805.2 Chaetura pelagica
CCCCCCCCCCTCCAGGGCCCCCAGGGGGAAAGGGAAGAAAAAAAAAAAAAAAAAAAAAAAGGGCTTCTCTTTCTTTTGGGTTATCCGAGCACGTTGGGAGGGGGGAACCAAACACCCTGCAACATTCAAAGCAAAACAGAGAGAACAAGGGGTCTAGGGAAAAAGTCCCCTCCTCCCTCCTTTTCCCTGGAAGAAAAAATAAAGACCTTGGTAAGTAATCAAGCAAGCTGAAAAGGCAGCTACGCAGGAAGGATTTCTAAGCCCTATAGGGTACGGTCCTCAAGAGCAGGGAAGTGCTTGCTCTCATTAGGGTAATGCATCTGAAAACTAACACATGAAGTGTCGGAAAAGAACTACATCCTCCTGCACAGGCATAACCTCTTCATGTGCTCCTCCATTTGCAGAGTCTGGGAGGCCAAGAGTGTGCTTGAGAGCTGCAACATTAATGCCCAAGTAATGTCAAGGCTAATGCTACATTCTGCACAGTGGCTGCTGAATTTTTCACAGTCATATTTATTTACATAAGCTTTTCTAAGTGTTCCGAGAGAGACTGTGAAATAGTGTAGAAGTGTCTTTCTGCATTGGTTTAACCTCTAATAACCTCTCTGCACATATCAGAGCTGGAGTGGTTCCGAGTGATCGAAACGGGCTCAGATGCACCAGCAGCTTTCAGGTAAGTTTTCAGAACCACGTTTATGGAGGAAGTCTAGGGAGTGTTGCACTGAGAGCAAGTTGCCATAAAGAGCTTCCTGTGTGGAAAAACATTACAAGGCAAAGAAAAGTGACTGATCCAAATGAGAAAGACGTGAGCTTGTACTTCTCCAACCTGCAAGAATGTAAAGTCTGGGAGACCTGACCTTGTGGGAAAGCAAAGTCATCACTTTTACATTTGCCTAACTATGGAACTGTTCTCATTGACATCCTATGACTCTCCTGTGGCTCTAACAGAGGAAGGGGAGAACACTCTGCCTTGGAGGATTTAATTTTGAGCAAAAGGTTCAGATGCAGTTGTAATGTGGAGAAAGAACTAGCAAATAAATTCATATGCTTGCTAAGAAATTCACCTCTGAATGAAGTCTGGTTCATCCCAATATAGTTAAACATTTTGGTCAAATTCAGAAAGTAGATTTACCTGGAAGAAAAATATTCAGAGGTAAAACACAACCCACACGTTCCCATTTTTCCTCCTGTAAAGGGAGACTGCCTCCCTTCCAAGGTTTCTGCACACCCAGAGGACATGGGAACCACGTGTGAAAGTCATCGTTTTGACTGAGAGAAATCAACCCTTTACTTGCCAGTTTTTTACCACTATGTAACAGTTGTCCAACTCTACTTTCTATAGAAAATTTATCTGTGAGTACAAAAGAAACCTAAATAGGTAATGTTTACAGCTTAAAATGTACACACTGAAGAAGTTTAGGCTCTCTTCTGGAATTGTCCTATTGGATTTGTCCCCACATGCCTGCATGTGACCCTTTTTATTTTCCTGGTTTCAAAGAGTTGGAACTGAGTTCATGAAGCATCATCTGATTTCCTACAATCTGAAAAATTACTAAAGTTCCAACAAAATCAAACCAATACAAGAAACTGTTGTAAGCTTATAAAGCTGAAAATATTTCCTATCTTCTTTGGATCTCCTTAAGCAAAGTCAAGGAACTGGTAAAAAGGAGTTGGTATAAAAACGTCCAAGCCTGATGCACAACAAACCCAATGCAGCTCTCACTTGTGCCATTCCAGTTCTGAGTAACCTCCAGGAGATCTGTAGAATTATTCCAAATTCCATCCACATCCACATCTGCAGCAAATACCTGTTTTCAGGCAAATACTTAAACACGGCCTCTGTTGCCATCAGTTGTTATTTGTCTACAAATAGCAAGAATTAAGATTTGGATCAGGGCAAGGGGAAACAGCATCTTGCAACTCAGCTCTTTGGGCCAAATTCCACACACACAGCTCCCACTGAGACCCAAATATGGGCAACATTTGTTTCCAGATTGAGCACAGAATGTGTCTCTATTGTTATTGAAATGGAAAAGGGCATGAGCTTTTGAACATTATTCCACTGGTCAGACTTGCCAGCTCAACCTGTGTCCAGTGATCAGCAATAATTTTACTAAATCCACCATTTTCTGTTTTCATACTGGTGCATGTTGCAGTGTCAGGCATTGGAGACAGCAAACTGATAAAAACAGGCAAATTCACTCTGGGTAAACTTTGCTGAAGAATGTTGGCTGCAGCTGTGCTTAAATAAATGCCTTCCTACTTCTTGAAAAAGAAGTGTGTCCTTCTGATCCCGTGCCACGGGAAGGCTGGTGTACTGGGAGGGCCTGGGACGATTGTTACAGTCACTGAGCTGCGCCGCGATACATTTGAATTCTGGCCAGAGACTGGGAAGTCCACATTAGCTTGCCAGACCGTTCAGAGAAAAGGGGCTTCAAAGAGAACTTTTTACCCTTGATTCCAAAGTGTAAGTGAGTACGGGAAGAGTAGAATGTTTGCTGTTGGGATTAGCCCCCTACCGCGCCAGCCACATAGGAGCGCACTGAAAATTGGCAGCATGCAAGGGAAACCTCTCAGGCTCACTGCAGTTGAGCTAAACCCAGGGAAGATTTCCAAGCCCCAGAGCAGAAGGTGTGTGAACCTCATTATCATCTCCTAGCACAGAAAAAGAACAAAGCAGGAATCACACTGAAAGGGATGGAAACCAAAGACCACGTAGGATGGGAAAAGTATTCCCCGTTTTCAGTGGTATAAGAAAAGCTTTGGTGCTGTTGCTGGGCTGCTCAAAAGGGTTTGTTGCACAAATCTGTACCAAGGAAAATGAAGAGTTAGAAATTGTGCTATTGGGAATGAAGTAATTCTGGTTCAAATTATGCTAGGGGAATTTTCAGTTCCATGAGGAAGTAATAGGATAAAGATTCACATCTATTAGACAGCCAGCTCTTTCCTCAGTTTAGGAAGGACTGGTGTCATGCTGCACCAGTTTTTGGTCATGCAGGCTAATCAAACATAACACAGAATCAAATCAGTCTAGCCAGTATGATTTCAAGGTTTTTCCCTGACTCAGGAGCTTCTCCAGGAGATTTTTGTACTTCCAGCTCTAAGAGCCATTTTTGAAAGCTACATTCACACAAGGAATTGGATGTTCACCTTTGGCACTGCTACACTGCAGGCACCATGATTTTCCTCTCCATGATATTCATATTCCCAAGTGAGGGGTTTAGATTCTTCAGACTATGCCTAGGGAAGAGTTTTGCACCAGAACAAGAGGAACAACAGTCAGCGTGCTGAACAAAAATGTGCCTAAGGCAGAGCTGAGAGAGCCTGAACTGGGCACCTCATACCCTCCCCCATGGTCAGAGGGGACTGCAAGGTTATGTATTTCAGACCCCAAGTCTCCCACATGGAGCCATGAAATGAAAACCCACTTGCCTGAAGAAGTGAGAATGGCCAAGGGAAACCCTACCAGACCCACTAGCAGAAATGTCAGGGAGCTGAGCACTGGGCAGCAAAGGGAAGCAGCACCAAGGAGAGAGAGGTGCAAGAGCTGTCCTGGCTCCCTTTGCCAGCCCTAGCACAGGAAGGATGTGATGCCCTTCTCCACTTCTTCAAATGGATGTGTATCTCCTATATGCTTGTAAAAGAAATGTTACATTTTTTCTAGGTATTATTTTATTTTATTTTTTTGTTTAGTTTTTTATTATTTTTTTCAATAGTTCTAAACCAAGAGGCAGCTGTGTTACTCTGCACTGCTACAAGCCCCATAGCTTGCCTGGACCTCACGGGGACTCATGGGCATTGCTGGCAGCCCAGATACCAGTATCTGGTATCTCCCACTCTACTGTTCTAGGTCCAAGACTGTGAGAACTACAGCAACCACAACATTTTGTCAGATTATATTTATTTCCATGTGACATGATTTGTTTAACGCAAGGCAGACGAAACAGATTACTGAATCCAGCATCGTTATTTGCTGGATGCAGTCAGACTCTTGCCACTCTGACAAACTGCTTGCACTAAGCAATGCACGTGCAGCAATCTTCTTGTCTGGGGTTTATAATGCAATTACAAATCTTGCAGCCCCCTTTAGGAGTGTCTATTGTGCAAGGACAGAAGGTACAGATACCAGTTCAAGGTTACCATCAATTTTAATCTTGGGAAGGCAGGGGATAAACAAAGAATAAAATCAAATTACCAAAAAAAAAAAAAAAAAAAAAA
>NW_009953940.1:461463-467450 GCF_000747805.2 Chaetura pelagica
AAAAAAAAAAAAAAAAAAAAAAAAAAAAAAAAAAAAAAAAAAAAAAAAAAAAAAAGACCTAGAAACAATATTGTTTAGTTATGAGTTTTGTTGACAGGACCAAGAAGAGTAACTTACTTTAAACACAGCACTGCTTTGGTTGTGCTATCCCAATTGTGCCCAGCGTTAGCAGTCCCCTGAAATGGATACAGCTGTAAGGCTCATTTTGCTACTGTGGGTTCAAAGGCCTGATTTAGTAGGGCTTCTTTTTGAAAACCTTGTTGCCTGTATGCTCATTTAAAATGTTGATTGTCTTTCCTTGACGGTTTGGCTTAGGAAACACGCTGTGGAATTTAAATTCATCCCCCTCCCATGCTAATGTTGACATTATTTGTGTGTAAACACATTACATGCGATAGCAAAAATGTAAATGAGATTTCAGTGTTGAGTTGATTTATAAACAGTGAGTCTCTTAATTTATTGAAGTCTGCTTTGTGCTGTATGTACATGATTAGCAGCATATAAAATACATAGGGTGCCCTTTTGTAACATGTTACAGAAAGAAGAAATGCAAAATCTGTACCATTACAGCACCAAATGAAGATCTTATTGAGCTTCAAGATGCTTTGAAACATGTAATTACTAACTTAACTCTGCCTGTGAACTTGTCCTCATTAACTCCATAATTAGCAAGATCTTGTTTGATCTTGGAGTTCATTAGACATTGCAGCTGGAAGATTGTTTCAGTTTTAACACATCAGAACAGACAATTAAAGTGATAATAAAGAATTAATAAAACTTCCCTGTTTCTTAGTTTTTTTCCAAGGTTGTGGTGTGCCTAATTAAACCTGGTTTGAGAAAGAGAGAAATTAAAAAACTAATGTGGTTATATTTATTTTTGTTTAACAGGCTATTAAAAGGCTGTTTTAAATGTGCCCTGGAACATACTTTCTACCTATACAATGAGTAAATGGGTGGGATGATTTCAGATTCATCTGCAGATTTAACTCGAGACTTGAGCAGACATTTATGCTCATGTCCTCTGTGTTGCTTGTGCCACATACAAATCTCCTTCCCTCTTTTTATTCTGACTGGATCCAGATCTTAGTTCACATTGGCTACTGTTCCAATATCAAGAGATCATGCTGAGTTCAAGTTATTTACATGATTCTGACTTTTCCACAACAGTGCAGGAAATGATAAATGTTCAGCCTCCAGAGCAGCAGTTTGAATCTCCAGTGCATCAGCACCTCCTTGTTCAAGACAGCTGTAAACCTGGCATAGTGTTGAGTGTGTCTGCAGCAGAGCTAAGCCTGAACTCACATTGTTATGGGGCTGTTTCCCCCTCTGCTTTCTCACAGAGTGAGAGGCAGTCTGGGATCCTCTTACTCAGGGTAGTTCTCCACTTGTTATCACAGCCTAGAAAGCAACATAAACTGGAAGAAGCAGAGTGGTCTGTGCTCAGAACCCCCATGTTCAGGCAGACCTGATTCTGCTTTCTGTCTGGCAAGTAGCTGAACTGTAACACATTTCTGCATCTCCATTTTCCTATGACAGAGTGAGGCTCTGAGACTTAATTCTGGATGAATATGCAGGAAACATCAATGAAATTTCATATGAAATTAAATGCAATAACATTCTCAACAAGATTAGCAAGATTCAACAGCCTCCTTCTACATGTGTATCTTTGCCTCAACCCTTCATCATTTTCACTTAATAAGCACAGTTAACAGAAGACACAAATCATGTAATTGAGGGAGAAATGGATACTGAAGGACCATTGAAGCAGTAATCCAGCCAGTCCTCTTCTGGCTCTTGAATTTGTGTAGATCCCAGCTGTAAATATTAAGTTCCAAATTTATCCATTCATTTCAGTGGTTTTCCTTCAGCCTACAGGTTGGCACATCTCATTGTTTTTGCCAACATTTGAAACAAAATCATTTCAAAGATATTAATGCTTCATTGATTTAAACTGAAACAGACTCTAATTGTTGGTATTTGGAGCAGATTATAGAAATAAGGTCACGTCTCTAGCTAGTGTGAATCTATCAAAATCAACAAAATTGCAATGAGGATCCTTGCTTATGTAGCCTGGATATAATGCTCTTGCTTTTTGGCAGTATTAGGGAAAAAAAAATATGCCCAAGCTTGAACACAGATGTTCCAACATGCAGACAAGCAGAGATAGCAACATCTAGCCTTTATTCTCTTCACTGTGACACATTTCAGTGCATATAGTACAGATTTGATTGCAAGTGAGGACTACTCCACCAGCAGCAGCTCCCTCCCTTGTGCAGCTGCATGACAGGCTGAGGGTCTCCTGGTCACACCTGCTTCCCACAACCCCTCCAGCACTACTAGCTCAAGATACACATATAAGCTGGTATCTGGGTCTGCACCTGCGTTAGGGAATTGAGGAGAAAAGGCCTTGTACAATCCAGAAGCTGCACTGCTGCTGGTCAAGGCATTGTCCCTCTGCTCTGACAGGCCCTGAGCAGACATGAAGTGGGGCTGCACCTGGCCATGTCACTGTAGTATGGTTTCTGGTCACCAAGAAACCTGCCAAAGCCAAAAAGCCAGGTCTAGACTTCCAGGAGGAGGGATCCACAAACCAAAAGTGACAACACAAGATTTTTCTCCAGCTGCCATCCTCCATAAAATACCTGTGCTGATATGCCAGTGGCACGTGTATAGAGGTATATCCAGGTCTGCAAGTATTATGAGTTTGGCATCCCAGCCTGGACTGACCACTGCCTGTCCAGGCACACAGGGTGATCAGGAGAGAGAACTGGCAAGCAGCTACCACTAACCTGAGCAAACAGTGCAAGTTGAGGTATGTTTCCAGCTCCTGGCAGTTTTCAGCTGCCATTTCACATGCAGGAGCCAGTTTCCAGCTGAGCACTCTACAGTGTTTGTTTTACACTGCAGAGGACTGCTCAGGACCCTCCACTACCTCTGTGTGGACTGACAAGGTGGAGACCACTGAGACCTGTTCAAAATTACCTTGGAACGGAGGAGTCTCCCCTGCAAGTCGGAGGAGAAGGAGATGGGAAGGGGCCAGCAGCCAGGGCATGTGCAGCAGCAGCTGAGGGACATCACAGCACCACACATGCAGACAGACTGGCTAGTGTCTGGAGCACAAGAAAGGCCAAGGACTTGATCAGTCGTGCCCTGGAATGACCCCTGGAACACTGCATGGCCATGACTTCTGCCCATCAAGCAGTCCATATGTGGCCAACCTTTTCTGGAGGGCCATGGACCTCAGTGGTAAGGACAGAGGCCACTCCCTGCCTGCTACCCTCAGAGCCCAGAGACAGTCTTGGATCCATCCCATCTCCCAGCACTGAGAGACAAAATGGCACCAGCTGCCTGTGTTGGGTCTTCAGGACACTCCAACTGGCTCCCATCGGCTAGGGCTGTGAGGCAGTTGCTTAGAATCACGGAACAGTTTGTGTTGGAAGGGACTTTGAAGATCATCTAGATCCAACCCCCCAGCACGGGCAGGGACACCCCCCACTAGACCAGGTTGCTCCAAGCCCCATCCAACCTGGTTGCCAGGCAGGCCTGGGTTGCTAGGCAACAGCAGGCTTGTTACTGGGAGCTGGGGGCTGCCCTGGCCCCCCGGGCAGGAAGGGGTTGCCATGGCTTGGCCAGGTGAGATGGCAGCCCAGGGACAAGAGGGCAAATGGTTCATCCTCTGCTCCCCAGAGGCAGCCCTCAGGGATGTCCACATGAGCCACTCACGATATGGACCATGAGGACTGAGAAGCCCCAAATTTCCAGTGCAGACTGAGCCAGGGAGGTGCCAGGACCCCCAGGGCTTTCACTGTTATCCAGAAGGCTGGGCCTGTGGGCACCGCTAGTGCTGTGGAGGGGTTGGTGGCAGGACACAGAGCACTGAGCCCGCTGCAGCCCCACAGCGCCCGCCACTTGGGGAGGGCAGCTGGCAGGAGGGCAGCTGATGTGGGGCTTTCAAAAGGCAAAATCCTCTTGCTTCATCTGTAAAATGCACAGGGGCCTGTGGGAGTGAGCGCCACAGCACCTGTGGGCCGCTTAATACCAATGTAGATAATTTTTTTTCCCATCTCTCCCTCATCTGAGAAGCCTAGAGTAAAGAAATGAGAGTGCCTGTCGGGATCTCCTGGCCCTGGGGATTTTCTCTTCCCCAAACTGGGCTCTTCCAGGCCCACACCCACACCAACCCACAGGACAGCTCACTGGCCATGCCACAGGCATGGAATCAGAGGAGATGGCAGCTGTGGGATCAGCAGTCCCTCTTGACTCATAAGACTAGTAACATTTCTTCATGTGGGCAGTGTTTCTGTGGCAAGCAGTAGGGTCAAGTCCACACAGCTCCACAGGGCTTAGCTAGCATTTTATTCTCATCCCATTTTATCCTACATGCTAGTGCACACAGCAAAACCCTTCCCTGAGCTGTATCTTGTTAATTAAGCTGGTTTAGTGCTTTAGCATGTTTCCAAGAGACAATCTTATTGCTTTATCTATACGTAGTTAAGTAACTATCCTCATTTTCTGTCCCTGTGACTTTCAGGAGGTTCATGTCCAAAAAAAAGAAATGGACTCCCAAGTCCCCGAGCCGATTCTGGGATGCTTTATACTATCTCTAAACAGCAGGTTAATTTCAGCTGACACTTATTTATGAAAGCACAAAGTCTGGTGAGGTAATAAAAAAGTCAACTCCCAGAGAATATATGGCTTTAGATTTTCTTACCTAACATGGTTTTATCTAGAGATTTATTAAGCAAAATAAAGATCTGGCTGGCAAATAACATTATCAATTGCTCCATATTTTAAAATCTTTTGAAAGCACATACAAGAAACAGATTAATTTCCTTGTACACTATCTACTGTGGGGTATAAACACGTTTTATTCAGTGACTAGCCAGGAAAATGTAAATTAGCTGTCTGACATTTGGGAAATTCGCGTGGCTGAATTATATGACTTGTATATTTGGAAAACCTATAGAGTTTGTTAGTAGCTGTGCTGATGTTAATTTTAAATAACAGCCTGGTCAAACGCTGAGGTTTCAGTGTTGAATCAAGTATGTATAAACTTTGCTTGTCTCTACCCTTTTACCTAGGCACAGTTAGAGGATTTGATTTCTGAAATCAGTTTTCAGAGAGGCTGAGGAGATGGTATAACTGGTCACTTGCAAGATGACTTCTTCTCTGCTGCCTTGTTAACATTTGGCAAAGACATCTGCTTACTTGGCCCGATTCTCACTTCTGCTCAGAGTAAAAGGGTCCCCCGTAAGGCAGAGCCAATGCCCTTGACCAGGGCCATGATCCCAGCTCCCTGCCCTATCTTTGTGGCCAGGGAAGGACAGACTGGTAGCCCACCGTTCCCTAAACAAATCTGCCATTCAGCAGAGCAAGGTTGGGAAATAACGAAGTCAGCACATGATGACTGGCCTGCTGAGCTCGCACCGCTGAAAGCGGCCGGTGGGTGAATTTCCCAGCGTTTGGAAACTGCGTCTCAGTTCTGCGGGTTTGCTCAAGTGTGCGATGGCTGTTTGCAAGGGAGCTCTCCTGCTGGGTGGGTTTGCTTTCCTCCTGGCAGCCCAGGGAAGGTGAGAGCTCTTCTTCATCTCTTCCCTGCCCCCACCGCCGCCCCTGGCTCACCCCACAAACACAATGCTCCTCCAGCGGGTCCCCTCCGCCAGGGAGCTTTTCCCTCTCCCGACTCCCACACTGGGACATTTTTCCACATTTCCAGGATTACGGCCACTTTCACTTAGATCTATGTGTGCTGCCTCCACATACAAAGAAGCACTTGGGGACGGGATTAGTAGGATTAGAAGAGATTCACATATGTCCAGTTCAAGCAATTGGTATTCAAAGCTTTACACTTCCAAATGCCACCAAGAGAGAAAAGGAGCTGGGAGTTCGTTTTGCATTTCAGCACCTTCCTGCGGGGGACAGGGATCTTTGTCCGGGGGTGGGGGGGACACTCGCAAATCTGACCCCCCCCCCCTTAATCCCGCACC
>NW_009953940.1:467464-474227 GCF_000747805.2 Chaetura pelagica
CTTTCCCTTCCTTTTCCCTCCACCACCAGTGGGGCTCTGCTAGAGCCCCAACAAGAAGACAGTGACTTTCCTGTTCTTCTTTTTAGAGCAACCCCTCTGTGAACTTGTGGCAATCCCTGCTGGAGATTTGGTAGGCAAATCAAGGTCCTCTCCAGTGTCATTTGTTGCAATGTTTCTTGTCTGTTGTCAGAAGACAAGGAAGCATCACTGGAGTTGGAACATGATGGCACAAAATTGTTCAAAGAATGCTATTGCTTATATTGAGTTAAATCCTACAAATGTAAGTGAACTGTTTGTGTGGGCAAGGCAAGGCCTTAAGACTAAATAAGTGTGTTAGGCATTTCTGATAAAGCAGTAAAAAAATCTGCTTTTTCTCCTTCCATTTTTTATAGACTGCCTCCCTCGTTGCCTTCAGGGCAATGACAGTGGTGATTTCCTGGTATTAGACACATCAGTAAAGGCACAGTCTATGTTACATAGCCTGTATTTTGGCAATCACTCCAAATGTGAACAAATCACATTGTTCAAAAATGAAGAGGAGGGCTTTAATATTAGTCAGTGTAACAAACCTCTCTGTAGTATAGTGAGAGATTTTTGGAACAGAGCAGGTGGAGCCTTCTTTTTTTTTTTTTTAAATACATTCACCCATTAATTAATTCATTCATTCTTTTGTTCAGTCTTTCTGCTCACTTTCTAGCCACTAGGATAAAAGCTCTTGTGGAATACTACATTGTTTGCTATGACATATAAAGGACAGGAACATATACAACCGGATAAAGAAAAAACCCTCATCAACACAACTTTTCATACCCCGCAGAGTATCTTTTAAGTGATTTTTTTAAATTTTGCAATAAGTGTATACTTTCCTACCATTTTCAGCCCAGAAATTAAATATCACTGTATATTAAATAGGCTGAAGAAATCTGAAAGTTTGCCAAAACATCGAAGATAATATCCTAATTATTTCCATTTACCTTCATCTTTAAAAGGTGGGTGTGAGCATTAGCTGAACTCAATATGTTAAATGTTAATCCACTAATGACAGAATAAGCCAGTATAAAGTCCAGTAGGTCTTTATTATTGTGAATAAAATGGGCTGAGCTTGAGCTAGTATTTTGTTAACTTGCCTTTTTTGCAACTCCAAATCTTACTTCAATAAAAATACATGGCAAGGGTGCCATGAATATCCAGATTGAAGGAACTAAGTGTATGAATTCCAGTGGTTTTGGTAAGTCACAAAGTTTTGCATGTTACAAGTGACTCATAGGATTTCAGGTAATTGGAAACCCTTAAAATACTGAAAAGCAGGGAAGCTATCAGACCTATATATGTTCCCCAGATCTTCAGGCAGCTCTGAATAGTTCACCCACACTCATGTTGAAAGAATGAGCCTCTGTAATTTAGGAAAGAGGTAGCAAAGTCTGCAAAATCTAGAATTGCAGCACATTAATTACCCATTTCAGGTGTCTGCCAGCTGGGGAGAAGAGGTTCACTTAGTAACAAAGATGATATGAAGAACAGAAAACAACCCAAAACATATATACCTATGAACTTACGTTTAAATATAATTTCATTTTCATATGTAGCAAGAATAATTACTTCCCACTGTGCCTGTGATCATTAGTCAGCCAGAGCTATAAAATTAAAAACACGTACTTACTTCTACCCTTTACTTTCAACATTCTGCTTATTGCTGCCCAGTCTTTCCCATTTTTCTTACTTATTTGCACAGAAGTCTCCTCAGTGGAGGTGTTGCACATCTGAATAAATCTATCTTTTATGTGTCTGTTGGTCTCACTGAGCTACAGGTAATAATCATTATTGAGAGTTAAGGGTATGCATTGACCTTTGTGCAAAAATGGTGTTCTGACAGTAAAGAGGCAAAGGATTTTCCTTGTTTTGTGTGTGTCATCCCACTCTAGAATTACATTATTTTGTGACTGGAAGAACCTTAGGGCTCTCACCTCCCCTGAGTATACAAAATACCTGAAGGAAAAAAGGGGGTAGGATAGGAGCAGTGCTGGCTGTTTGTTTTGTTGTGTACAAACTGGTTGAAAAGGGGCTGTAGCTCACAAAATCCTGCTCCATACTATGCTCCCAGCCAGCAGCATTTCCAAAGGCCAGACAGAGGACTTGGGACACTAACCTCTCTGAGGAATCCTTCATGTCCTATGTATTTCATCTCCAAGTTAAATCGGCTGCCAGTATCTCAAGGCAGTGAATTCCACATGAAGGCAGATGTTTGCCAGGGATCCAGCTAAGCACACCTGCAAGGAAGTGTACTCCTGATGAAGAAAAAGAGATAATCACTTCAGGCTAGATCTGGACACACAAAAACTGCTGCTCACCTTTGGTTCTGGTGCAAAGGAATACTAGGCCAAACAGTTACAGAAGTAGTATTAGCAAACTGGAGAAGAGAGCTTGCTTTTTGCTCCCAGCTCCTTCTCTGGAAGCAGCCTTGCTCAGCAGCAGTGGCTGGAAAGGGACTGTGAGCTCCCTTAGCTGAGCATGGTGTCTATGGCTGGCATGAGCTCTCCTAACATATTATTACTAACATTTTGCTAATCAATTTCCTTCTCAGGAAGCAAATATGAAAGGGTCTGCCCCCAGTTAAAGCATTTTTGTTTAAAAACCTAACGATCTCACTGCAGTAATTAAGCTCTTCCTTACAGTATTCACTGGTTCTTTATTGCAAGGAACTGCACTGGTGATTTGAGTTTTAGGGGCCTGACCTCTGAGTCTATTGAAACCAAGAGACATCAGTCAGCTTCAGCAAGGTTTGGTTCTGGCCCTGACAGGCCTCATAATAAGCAAACAAACACCACAGTTCATCAGAGTTTCAATAGTTAATTATTAACCTTTGCCATAAGCTGTTGAGAAAAGATGGTGTCAGTGGACCTAGTGTTGTCTCCTTTCTCTCAAGAGACAGAGGTGGGACTTTTATGGTCCTCATTACTATTGTGTCTGAGCACTTCTAAGCCTGCTCCAAGCTGCCGAGAATCATGGGCTCCGCAGTGTTACATCCCTAGGTTTGTAGGATTTCTGGTCAAAGGTTCCAACCTGACCCTACGTGTCCCGAAGAGCTGCAGGACCAAGAAAGGGCGCTGAGGGGCGCTGCAGCCGCCGGTGTCCCGCGGCACCGCAGCCCTGTGCCTGGGCTTAGCCTTGCACAGTTCCCTGCAGTGACACTTCTCTGAGATGGACTCTTGTCCCCGTCTGCGATACATGAACATTTCTGAAGACTGGGGTTTGTTTTTCTTCCTGCAAGTGTGTGGGGGTGCGATGGATACTGGGCTACCCGCTGCTAACAGCACCTTTTCCTGTGCGCCTGCTTTCTGATCATCTGTCTTCTCTTTTGCACTTGTGCTTGACACTCTTTTCCTCCAGTGTATTTTATTTTCCATTTGTGGAACCACTTTTGCATTAACGGCGCATTTGCCACCGAACACGGGCTGCCTCATTTCAGCTGCGACTTCAAACAAGATGAGAACAGAGAGTGATTCAAATTGTAAGGGTGGGAAAATGTGATTTAAATGATGCAAAAAACCCCTTATATAGTCAAGTCTCCCTGAACATTTGAAGTTTCAACAGCTTAGCTAAAATCAGTATAGAAAGAGACTCTGAAGTGATTTATAAAATCAGTCTTACCCTTTAGCCAGGCCAGATTTTACCATCATTTCTGGCGTTCATTAGCATCTCATTGCACATGACGTCCCATTGATCCCAATGGAACAAGCCCACACAATGGAGTTCTATTCAGGGGTGGTGAAGGCAGCCCATACGCCCATCCCCAAACACTGAGACGTGGAAAAGGTTTGTGAATAGACTGCAGATAATTTCTGTTGTGTCTTCTAAAATTTGTACTAGCCCATTAACAACCCATAAATACACACTTGAGACGTAAACTGTTCAAAATTGAGACACAAGATGAGGCAAGGATTTTTTTTCCCCTTTCTCCTTAGTGGCTCTTCCATGCTTTCAATTGTCTAGTGGAAGAGTTATTTAATAATTTCTGTGGCTTTATTTGTTTTCACTGTAACTATGAAAAATACATTGTATTAAACTTCTTTGTTTCTGAGAGGGCAAAACATTTCAATCTTTAGCTGTTATAATACTAACGTTTTCCCTCTATCCTAAGTTAACTTTAGACATTCGAGAAGCTGACTAAACAGCAGCACAACTGGGGCTTCTGATGGGGAGGATTTGGGGAGGAGTAGAGGGAGCTCTCGTGTGCTCTCTGCCTCCTGCGTTGTTTATAGCTGGTGTTTAAATAGCCTACCTGGCTTAGAGACTGACTCAGTAACTATTGACTACCTACTAAAGCACTAAGGGAGAGGACTCTTAGAAATCAGTGGGTGAGTTTCGGTACCAAGTGTAGGAGATCAAGAAAGTAATCACAGTAATAAGAGTGCAAACAACTGCGAGTGATGTGAAAGGCCAAAAAGAAAGATGAAGAAAACTTGCTTTTTTGACACTGTTAACATTTTAGCTGCAAATACAGGCTCGGAATATAAAGGCAAAAGAGGAAAAAGAAAAATAAAAAATTAGAAGCCCTTGAGTAGCTTTATTTTCCTTCAATCCGGTTGTGACTTCCAAGTATGTGATAAGTTTGTTTGCCAGAAATGCCAGGTTTAGCCCAGCCTGCATGTGTGAAGTGTGCACCACTGTCTGAGCCCTATGTATGGGAAATGTGCATCACAGTCTCAGCTGTAGTGCATATTTTGGAAGCAGTGCAAGTTTAATCAAGCACCTAAAAATAAACAATTTAATGGATGCATATTCGACAATACTGACAGGTTTTTTTTTCTTCTTAAATTCCAAACAGAGCAAAATATCTCACAGTGTACTAATATCATGGCATGTATGATACTTTTAGAAACATTCTAACTGACTTTTTCTCTAAATAAAATGCAGGTTTCAAGTGAATTCACTGCAGGGGAAAAAAAAATTAAAGTATGCAAACTGTTGATTAAGTGGCTTTTTATTGTTTATGGAAACTAATTTCAGGCTTTTGGTAGCAAACGTCATATACCAGAGGATTAGCAATTTACACATCTCTAATAAATTAGTCTTTGACATTTTAAATTTTATTAGTAAGTTTTTATGCCATGTTTTTTTCAAGAAGTCTTGCAAATCAGTATTTAAATACAGAAAATTTAAAAAAAAAAAAAAGAAGAAGCAAGCAACCCCCTTAATTAGCTGCACTGGAATGCCTATTAATTATTTTCTTTAAGGTTTTATTCTCCCCAGAAGCAGTGCCTGATATGGACCCGATCCTGTCATCATCCACAGGGCACTTAAAGGTCTGAGGAAGGGCTTCAGCTTCATACTTCATAAACAGGGAAAATTTTTTTCTGAATCCTGGTTGTCAACGAATTTAAGAATACATGAATGGAAAATTAATGTCCAGTGTCCAGGCAGAGAAATAGTATTTCCTTGATTATCTGACTAGAGAATTCGACCAAAGCTGCCCAGGATATCCTTCTCACCCCACTCCAGTTGGAAGGGAACTCGACGTTGCACTCGTATTTCCCTGCTGCTGGAAAGCAAATTCGTGATGAACACATGAATTAGAATAGACTTTTGATTTATTCATTTCAGTGATGCCAAAGTGTTAGATGACGAGACACTATCAATCTGAATTATATCCTCAATCTAAATGTAAACCGGTAGTATATTTTGAGCAAAACCAGTGTGTGGTTAGGGAATCTCGGCTGTCCTCTCTAAACTGAACGAACGCCGTTTGGAAACAACCGGATTTCGGCTGCAGCCGGTGCAGAACTACCCGTTCACAGCAGCGCTCGTCTCTCAGGCAGCTGGCAGAGCTCTCGTAACGCAGTGGTTTGTGCTTCTTCAATAGGATCAACAGCTACCTTACTGGAATGATAACGTTTATAACTATTTTTATACTGAAAGCACGGTTGTCAAATGTCAAAATGGAATTAAAAGCAAGCAGAGACAGCAAAAATTGATCGCCATAAACCATAAAATCAATAGCCTTCTAATAAAACAACAAGAAAAACATAATACTGATTTAACCAGCCTTCCTATAATGAACCTGACTCCGTGTTGCCGGACAGGTCAATAAAGTCAAGGGAAGTGCAAGATTTAATATTCTTTCATAGCAATGCTACGCATGAGAAAAGTATATCCCATTTCTATACCAAACTCCAGGAAATTTCAAAATCGGGCGTTGCCTGAAAGTGCATCCACTAATTAAAATTCGATACGTGAAAACGCACTATCTCCAGTCCGAGAAGTCTGTGACAACCAAACCTGCCCCGTGAGCCGCGCGCCGCTCCCGGGACACTTTAGGTTACGAGTGGGTCGCGGTTCCCGTGGCCCCGTCGGATGCTGTGGCGGGCGCGGTGCGGGATGCTCTGGTACCTAATACTCTGCCTGCTCCCGAGCAGTTTGCCTTTCAGCAGAAAACACATCCCCCCTCTTTCACTAAATCTCTCTGCCTTTCTCGAAAAAAAAAGGATTTAAAAGGCGGGGGAGCGCACCTTAATTTGATTTAGCTACCACCCAGCTACCATCTTCGCCCTTCTCCTACCCCCCGAGTTGGCAAATATTTGATTTTCTGACTCCCGGGGGTTAATTTCGTTGTCCGGGAGAGTTGTGTTGTTGACGGAACCGGGACAGCGGAACGCCGAGAGCTTTTCCGCAGCTGTCTCCGAAATGCCCTGGTCGGTGGGAGGGTCGGGCACTTGCCCGGGTGAGGAGCGGCGGGAGCAGCAACGCACCCCCAGCCCCGCAGCCC
>NW_009953940.1:474270-474750 GCF_000747805.2 Chaetura pelagica
GCTCAGCCAGCAAGTGCCCGGGCGGCTGTTCCCCCACTGCCTGAGCCCACGGGTGGCACCTTCCATGCACCGCTCTGCTGAGCTGCGCCCTTTCCTCTTCCCGTTCTTTCTCAGTGTTTCTTTCCTTCTATTTTTACTCTTTTTCTCCCTTTTCCCCCTTTTCCTTTCCTTTTTTTTTCTTTGCTTATTTATTTATTTATTTGTTTGTTTTTCCTCTCTTTTTTCTCCTTCTTTCTCTCTCCCTCCCTCTCTTTCTCTAGCATCAGCAAAGTAAAAGCGCAAATGGAAGCAGCGGGGGAGGCTGGACGCGCCAGGCAGCGTTAGGACCAGCAATCATGCTGGATCAGCGCTACCTTTTCCGAAACGACTTCGCCGGCGAGGCTCCCTCTGCCCGGGATTTAACCTCGTGTTTCCCAAATTCTTCCTTTGCCCTAAGGCTAATCAGAGCGGAGCTGAGCCCCTCCACCCCCTCCCTGCAGG
>NW_009953940.1:474814-475549 GCF_000747805.2 Chaetura pelagica
CCGACCCCCCCCCCCCGCCCCCCCCCCCGCCTCTCTCCGTCCCGGCGGCTCCGCTGGCTCCGCTGGCATCGCCCTTCGCTCCCATCCGATGGAGCCCAGGCCCGGAGGGAAGCGGGACTCGCCGAGCAGCCCGCCCTGCCGGAGGTGGGAATGCAATCCCTCCTGTTGCTTCCCCCGATGGCGTCTTTTCGCCTTCCTCTTGTCTGTCCCCGTCGGACCCGAACTCCCTCCGAGAGAACTGAGATCTCCTCCGGAGCGGCGGGGGGCGGGGCGGGAGCTGCCGCCCCCCGGGCAGCCTTCGGCCCCGAGGTGGGGGTTAAGGTCTGGATCAGTTTACAGCTTTCTCTGCGGAACCGGCATAAACTGAGGCGCCATTCAGTTATTTCTGACGTGTTTTTGTAAGCTCTTCTCACTGCGGGATTTACTGGCAGTGCTGAAAATCGGAAGGCTTTAATTTTGCTCAGTAGAATAAGCACAGTTAGACTCAGCGTCCTTTTCTGGCTCCTCGCTCTCCTCAGGGCCTGGACACCCTTTTATGGAAGAGCAGAGTCCCATCAAGGAGTTTTCTCCTTGGCCCTACGCTCCTGTGGAAAACTCAGCCCGACGGCTCCCCCCGGCCGTGCGGAGGCAACTCCGGCCGGCTCCGGGAGCGCCAGGGCCGGCCCGCCGCTGGTCGCTACCGCCCCGTACCGGCTGGCCGCCCCGGACCACCGGCGCAGGCACCACCGGGGGGCG
>NW_009953940.1:476532-477761 GCF_000747805.2 Chaetura pelagica
CCCCCCTACTGTAGACGGGATGTGGTTTTATATTGGAAATGAGGGGCAGGGGGAGGAGATGGCGCGCACACGGAGCGATGAGTGTGCGATGTCAATCAGAGGGGTTTTGTGTCTCCTTGACTCCGGATGGTCCGTGGCTGAGGTGTCCCGGGTGGCACCACAATGAATATGAATAGGGGTCCTTGCTAAATGGGACAGTCAAAGCGCACCGCCCTGAATAATGGCACGTCATCCTAACTAGACCATTATACATAGGAGGGCTCCTTTTGTCTCTGCTCTCTGCTGCAGCTCTATAAAAGCCCCACTTTTTCAGGCTGAGGTTAGTCCAAGCATACACTAACCAGCCATCCTGTAAACAGGCTGAGTAACGGGGAAGAGAGAGAGGAGAGATTGGCGAGAGAGGGGGCTGAGGGGCCTTTTTCCTCTTCCTTCAGCATTTCCAGCCCTTCGCTGGCAGAATCTACCGTTTATTTCTTTTTCGTTCCATTTTCGTTGCTTTTTGAAGGAGAGTTGTCTCGTTCTGCCACTTCCAGAGCAGAGAAGAGTTTCTTGCTCAGAAGCCCGAATACAATGAATTCTGACTCCAGCTCTGTCTCCAGCAGAGCTTCGTCGCCAGACATGGATGAGATGTACCTGAGAGACCACCACCACCACCATCACCATCACCAGGACAGCCGCCTCAACTCCGTCTCCTCCACCCAGAATGACCTGGTGCAGAAGATGTCCGGGGAAGGCCTCTCCAGGAACGGCTCCAAGGCCGGAGGGGAAGGCAGCAAGTACAAAATCAAGAAGCAGCTCTCGGAGCAGGACCTGCAGCAGCTGCGGCTGAAGATCAACGGCCGGGAGCGTAAGAGGATGCACGACCTCAACCTCGCCATGGACGGGCTGCGGGAGGTGATGCCCTACGCCCACGGACCTTCCGTGAGAAAACTCTCCAAAATCGCCACCCTCCTGCTAGCCAGAAACTATATTCTGATGCTCACCAGCTCCCTGGAGGAGATGAAGAGGCTGGTTGGGGAAATCTACGGGGGGCACCACTCGGCATTTCACTGCGGCACAGTGGGACACTCTGCCGGGCACCCGCCCCACGCAGCAGGCACCGTGCACCAGGTGCACCCCATCCTCGGCAGTGCCTTGTCCTCCGCCAACACCTCCTCCTCCCTCTCAGCCTCCCTGCCGGCCATCGGTGCCATCCGGCCCCCCCACTCCCTGCTCAAGACCCCCTCGCC
>NW_009953940.1:478061-480598 GCF_000747805.2 Chaetura pelagica
GAAAAAAAAAAAAGTCCCTGTTGTAAAAAGAATAATAACGATGATGCCACTGATGGTGATCAAATGTAAATAATTCCTTAAACTGGATGCAAAAGGGTGGGGGAGGAAAGACATGGTTGTCACTGTAGTCTTCGCAGAGACGATGGGATCGGTTTGGGGCTTCTTCTCCTTCTTTTTGCGGGCTTTTCCTTTCTTTCCTTTCTCACGGCGGCACCTCCGAAACCTCCCGCCCCAAAGGCGGTGCGGGGCAGCCCGGAGGGTGCGGGGCAGCCCGGAGCGTGCGTGCATGCAGCCCACCGGCCCTCCCACCCCAGGGCACCGGCCACGGGCCTCTTCCCTGGCTTTCGAAGGGATCCACTGAAGTTCTTCGGGTGCTTTGGTTTTTCTTGGTCGGGTTAGTTTTTTTGGTTTCGGTGCGGTTTTATTTGCGGTTCTTTTTCTTCTTCCCTCTGTGTATGCTTAAAAGAAGAAAAAAAAAAGTAGAAAAAAAGAAAAAATAATAATAAAAAGAAAGAGAGAAAAAAGAGGGAAATGGTGCAAAACACAGCACAACCCTCCTGCGGGTCTGTTTTGCCAAATCTCCCATCTCTCCTCTGCTGGGGTCCTCGTCTTTTAATACTCTTGTTGGGGTTGTTCTGGTTTCCTGCTTTTTTTTTTGCTTTGGTTTGGTTTTGCATGCAAGTTCGGCTCTTGCCAGACCAGTGACTTGTGTAACTAAATCGGAACCTTTGTTACTGTCTATTTCATTTTCGGTACTTTTTTCCTGAGCGTTGGCTTGAAGTACTGTTATTATTAATTTCGTTTGTTTGTTTTTCGTTAGGGCCTCAAAGATAACACCGTGTCTTTATTTTTTATATATTCTTGATAACTATCGATATATTTATTATTGACCAGTGTTTCTGGACGAGATTTCCAAATAAAATAAAAATTTAATTACAAGCTGCCCGATTCGCCTTTGTTTGGGACTGGAAGCTGAGAAAAGGCGCCGTATTTGATCGCTCTGGGTTTTGCCACGAGTTTCCTGACCCAGCCGGAGGCGGCTGGAAAATCATCTTGTGTGGCTCAGGGGCCGCCCTGCCTCGGAAGCAGCGATTGCCCGAACGTCCCCCGGTGTGTGCGGCTGCCGGGCTCCCCGTTCCACAAAGGGCTGGAAGTCGGCAGGAGTTCATCAGCCTAAGGGTGGGTGGGTGGACGGATGGATGGATGGATGGATGGATGGATGGATGGATGGATGGATGGATGGATGGATGGATGGATGGATGGATGGATGGATGGATGGATGGATGGATGGATGGATGGATGGATGGATGGATGGATGGATGGATGGATGGATGGATGGATGGACGGACGGATAGATGGATCGACAGCCAGTGCCAGGCGGCGGGAGGACGGGTCGGGTACACAGCTAAGGAGAGGGGGTGGGAGGGGAAGCAGGTGCGTTTATAGGTTAAAAAAAAAATGGTAATAACTTTCGCGCTATTTTCTGGAGATTCAGCTGTCAGTCCTTTTCCTGGAGGGAAGTAGCAAGCTGGACAGGGCTGGGCAAGGCAGTTCTGCGGCACCGGGAGGCGATGCCCGGCAGGGAACAGAGCGGGACACTCAGGGGAGCGCAGATGACGGGAGCTCAGGGGAGCGGGTCCTGCGCCCCCGCCCCCAGCATCTCCTGCCCTCCGCCTTACACAGAGGGGTGTCCAGGAGGGACCTGAAGAAACACGGGGAAAGCGACTCTGTCCTTAGTCGCAAACTGAGCAGTGACGGGAAGAGGGGAGGGCATTTAAACCGAGGTGCTAAACAACTTTCGGAAGGGACCTCTGGGTGATTGCACCGGTGAAAGGGCTGCGCAATACTGCAGCAAGCAAATAATCGTTAAGGCACACGCAGACACAAACATATGAAAATCATACGGAGAATGTATATTTGCTACCAAAACATACTGAAGTAACGAATCGTGTTGTAAAAAAATACGCCATTCCTGTACTTGAGCAACATGATTAAGAGATATTGCAAATTTCCTTCCTTCCTTCCTTCCTTCCTTCCTTCCTTCCTTCCTTCCTTCCTTCCTTCCTTCCTTCCTTCCTTCCTTCCTTCCTTCCTTCCTTCCTTCCTTCCTTCCTTCCTTCCTTCCTTCCCTCCTTCCTTCCCTCCTTCCTTCCCTCCTTCCTTCCCTCCTTCCTTCCCTCCTTCCTTCCCTCCTTCCTTCCCCTTCCTTCCTTCCTTCCTTCCTTCCTTCCTTCCTTCCTTCCTTCCCTTCTTCACCCCTTTCATGCCCCATCCCCACTTCCATCCGTTTAGTTTTCAGCTCTGCAGAATTCCTCTGTCTTCCAGGGGGACTTTCCCCCCTGCCCCAGGTCAGTGCGGTGCGCGCCTCTCCCGCTCGGCGGCTCTGCGGGGAGGCAGAGGGGAGGGGGTTCAGTCGCGGGGGAGCCCCGTGCTTCCCGTGGGAGGGGGAGCAGCACGGGGTGGAGAAGGGGAGCAGGAGAGCGCGGGACGCGGCCTGGGCCCCGGGAGCAGCTGTGCCTGGGGAGGAAGACTGGGGG
>NW_009953940.1:480869-533526 GCF_000747805.2 Chaetura pelagica
GGGGCGAGCGGAGCCTCAGATGATGGGGCAGCTTCTGCCAGGGGCTGGCCCCCAGCTGCAGCTGGCTACAGTTTGCAGAGCCTGCGACGGGGCTGGGCTGTAAATTACATCCTAGAGGAGGGAGAAGCCGCCCCCCCGGCTGGGGCAGCAGCCCGGAGCCCACAGCCAGGCGCCTGCACTGCGCCCTAAGCGTCCCTAAGCAAAAGGGCTCTATGGGGGTATTCCATCCTACATCTAGCCACCCGCAGCTTCCCTGTGATCTGTCCCGCATTCCTCTTTTCCACTAAGGTGGAGTCCCGAGCCCCTTTCCAGCCGCAGAGGTCTGAGGGTGCACAAGCTACTTTCGTGGTTTTCCCCAGCAGAAGGGGCTGAGCAGCCGCATGAAACTGAGTAGAGGTTTTGAGTCCCCAGGAAAGGTACATTACACGTCCCGTCCCTCGTCCCTCCAACTTCAACCCGGCAGCACCGTGCCGCGCGAATGAAACCCCAGGCTTCTTGCCTCTCCATAGACAGTGGAGAGGGGGAAAAGGAAAGAGCACCTGCATATATGCAGTTTCCTTCTCCTTCCCGATGGGTCGAGTGGGAAAACCCCTAGTGACTTGGAGATGCGATGCTATGGGCGAGGAGGCGTGTCCCGAGGGGTGTCCTCGGCTGCTCTCTGCAGCAGAGAAGACAGGTCGGTTAAAACGAATTCAAGTCTCTCCCTGTCCTGTCCCTCTTCTCGGGCTTCTCCACTGGTGCGGCAGGAGAGACAGTCCTTCCCTTCCCTTCCCTTCCCTTCCCTTCCCTTCCCTTCCCTTCCCTTCCCTTCCCTTCCCTTCCCTTCCCAAATACTGCGGGGGAGGGAGCACAGCAGCACAACTTCTGGAGAAGCGCTGCCCGTGGGAGAGAAGCCCCCATAGATACACCTGGCAAATACACAAAAAAAACTTAAAATATAATAATTAGATTTTTTTTGTTTGTTTGTTTTAAAAGGCAAAGAGGGCAAGGAAACAAAACAGAGTTGAGAGACAGAATCGGAAAAGGGAGAAGATCCGCAGGTGGGGGCAGCTCCTCCGTGCCCGACGGGGCGGGCAGAACGGGGGGGGGCGGGGGAGCCGGTACCAGGGCAGCCCGGCCCGGGACGGCCTGGTTCTCCCTGGATAGACGGGGGCTGGTGCTCTCAGGAAATCCGTTTGTTTGTTTGTTTGTTTTGTTTGGGTTGTTGTTGTTGTTTTTTTTTTTGCCACAGAAGTAAGTAATGTCTGCGTGCACATATATAAAATAAATACTCGTGTACGTAAATGTCAATGTCAATATAAACACAAATATATATAAATTCGAGGTGCATGGACCCCGTTCGTTTTCAGCTGTGCACCCCTTGCTTTCCGCCAGGTCCCGTCACGCCCCGTGACGCTGGTACGGCGGGTGCTGCTCTTAGTCCCAGGGGAAAACAGTTTTCCTTCCCAGTTCCCATGGGGGAGGGTGGAAGACCCCGGGGCCCCTGCCCCCAGGACACTGCCACAGACTTTCCATCAATCCCCCAGGCCGTGAGTGTTTGATTTCACTCCCTCGGATGTGGGGTTTCTTTCCTTCCCCCACTCCCATCCCACCGGACCCTCCATCTGACAAGTCCGACCCGCTCTGTTCCCCACAGGGTGGGCGCCTCTTCCCCAGCTACACGGGGCCGGGGTGGGCTCGTGTTTTGATTAATATGGAAATAAACCGCGGAAATAGCAGCAGCACTTAGCTTCATTGCTTCAGTTTAGAGATTTATTGGCGAGGAGATAAACACAAGGCTGGGGGCTAGCTCGGTAATTCATGGTCCCCATCAGTTATTACCAAATGAGCAAATCGTTTTTCTTTGAAGCCGCAGAGGGGAGGAAAAAAAGGGGGGAGGAAGAGTAATTTTCTTAATAGGCTGCTGTTCCCTCTCTGAGTCCACTCGCTGCTGCCTGCCTGGTTCTGGGGGGGCTGCCCCAGCTGGGGCTCTGCTCTCTGAGCAAAACTAGTAAGGGGTTTATCACAGATTCGTGGCTCTTAAAACTCACGTGTCCTGCACGTCCTCCCTCCGACTTTCGTGTTTACCCACTTGCTCCTATCCAAATGTTGTGGGGTTATTTTGTATTTTGTTTTTGTTTGTTTGTTTGTTCGTTTGTTTTATTTCATCTTTGCAAGCCCATTTCCCCTCCTGCAGATGCAGGTAGGCACGGATTTGAGCTGGAAAGAACCGTCACAAAATCACATCGTGCTGCTGCCGAGGAAAACAAAGGGCCAAGCCTGAGAGGGGGAGTATAATCCTTCACTAGATGGAGTGATCAATTTGGGGAAAATGGGTGCTTAGGGGCCACACAAACCCATTCCCAGGTCTGAAATGGTAACAGCAAACTAGAAGCTAAGTGCAAACTAAATACTAAAATGTAAGCAGACATCTTTCACTGGACTTGAGTGAAATTTAAGGATTTGACTTTGCTGCTTTTTATTCAGTGCAATCAGAAATGCCTTGAGACACTCACGCTGTGCTGTCAAAAATCACCCAGAACCTGCTGAACAGTCATAGTCCTCTGAATCATCAGGAGAGGCCAGGTGAGGTATCCCAGGATATCTCTGGAACTAAATACCTATTTAGGTAGCTGAGCTAAGCCTTGATTGTTGCTCATTTTGTGTTCTCTGATTTTTCAAGTAAAGAATCATGAAAGGTTTTAGGGTCAAATGAAAAAAAACAAAACACAAACAAACAAAGAGAAATTACTAATCTTAAATCACATCAGGGAGGTGGAAGAGTTTTTGATGGAGCTGTAGCTGCAGGTGTGCTCCCTTTTGTACATCCAATAACAGCTAAGTAGGAAACACTTAACTGAAGACACCAGAAGAGTGAATGGAAGTGCCTGCAGCCTGCTTATCCCAACCAGTCCTCCTTCTCCCACCCTCCATTGCCCCCTCCTGAAGCTGAAACAAAACCATTTTGCTTGAAACTAAATTGAAGTAAGCACCTATGTAAAGACATTGCAGAAAAGTAAAGTCTGGTTGAAGGGCAAAACTTCTGAAAAATTATTAGCATCAGTTGAGACCATGTGACCAAAATCTGTATCGAGCTCTCCCACCTCCTGCAGCTGTTGTGGGTTCAGGATGTGGTTTTATCCAGCCCTGGCAGAAGACCACAGATTAACATTTTAATTTAATATTTTTATGTTACTTTGCTTTCCCTGAAAGTGTTGTGCTTGTTGACATGTACATCTTGAAAGTTACCTGACAGAAGAGCATTGGGCCTTGACAGATGGGCAGTGAAAAACCACAAGCAGTGCAGTAATTTTAGTATTTATGATGGAGGTGATTTGCAGAGACCCGCAAATCAAAAACCAGTGGATTCCTTGTAAAATGTGTAGAGGCCTGATTTGCACAGGACCTGGTTTCTTATAAGCTTCTAAAAGCAGGTAAGACTCAGTTCTTAAGATAGAGATAATGGTCCAACAGACTCAGGCCACAAAAACTGGTTACAGCAGGTAGGAACAGGAGCAGTAGCCAGCAGTATTATATCCCCCTCAGCTGTTCTCTACACCAACTAGATGAGAGGGAGGTTTATTAGTACTTAAATACTAGTGCATAGGGTTTTGTGATCATTCTAATAAATAACACATAGATCTTCAAAAGGAGCTTCCTTTTATTTCTATAATGTCAGATGCAATATTTTCAAACCCAGCTTTAAATTCAAGACAGCCAACCCCAGAACTTCCCAGGGCAGGGACCATTGTTTATGGTTGCATGAGTCAGTTCCAGGGGTGCCTGTGCTGTGTCAGGGGTGGACATGAGGATGTGGTGATGCTTTGGTTATACCATGCAAGAAAACATTTTACAAATTATTAACTAAAGGAGAGTTGATGCTTGTGTTATAAAATTAATTCTCTTTTTCACAACGACCTTTCTGATAACTTATTTACTTTGTGTTGTTTGTTGGGTTGTTTTTTTTTATTTTGGATATTTCTATTTTACTTTCATTGGTTTCTAACCAGTGGCTCTGACTATTTTGCTGTGTTTCATCTGCAAGCTGATAGGGGGTGGCTAAAGAAACATGAGAATTCACTTGTATTTTTTTAAAAGCAGAAAAACATTTAATGACTAGTAAAATCCTATTTTTTACAAAATCTGAACTTTGGCTTGAGGGAGTCATGAGTCCTCATCTGTGGGGTCAGGGGAGAACAATAAAGTGACCGCATAAAATATTCTATTTCCAGACTTTTAATTTTTGCTGCTAAACGAAGATCTGTGAAAGGTTGTGTAGGAAGCAGATGACTAAAAATGCAGTATGTCCCTTCTGCTCCTCCTACCTCAGGCTTCACAGAGGAATTGGCGACAGTGCATTTGGTGGCCTGCGCTGTCAGATCTTTGCACAGCAAGTGAGTTTCCGGGCACTAGAGGAAAGGCAGCTTGAAACACCTACTGGGACAGCTTCTATCCTCAGCTTCAGCCCTCAGCTTTCCTTTCAAAAGTGCAAGGAACAACAATAGAAATTAGTCCCAACTGTGGTGATCCTCTGTGTGGTGGTGATTCGCTCAAGTACACTAAGAAATGGTGAATTTGGACCATACCACATAGATGTGAATACTTAAAACAGGCTGCAGATTCACTGGAAACAGACCTGGAAACCTTGTGTATACTCTTGTTTTCTGTCCAAAGATCCCTACTGGTGTTTGAACACCTTTGAATCATAGAAATTGATAAAGAATCAAAACCAGATGGGTCTGAAGGCTTCATTTCTGTGGGAGGTGGATGCAGTAGTTTCCAGATCTCTGCCACTAAAGTTTCAACACTTCCACACTGTCTTTGCACATCCGCTCTGGGAATATCCTAGAGCAGCAATTGTGGCTAAGCTGTTTGCTGGCTACAGGCAGTCCAGCTGTGTCACTGCTGCTCTGCAGGAGTGGTCTGCAGACTACCTACAAGCCTGGTGTGTGCTGCCTCCCCTGCCTCACCTTCTCAATGTCTTCCCCAAAATGACTGCTGTGACCATGGTCTTCTGAGGTGCCTGCAACCTGGCCAACCTCCAGGCGTGGTTGGGTTTGAAGGGCTCCACATGCCCTGGAGTGTGCCTTCTGTCCAAGCTCCAGCCCACATCCTGCACAGCCCTCCGGGCTGCCTGCTCCTCATGGCCTCAAGACTGTATCTGTAATCACTGCATATCTATATATGTGCATATCTATATTATCTACCTACATCAGTACATGCATCTCTTCTTTCTCACTGAGTACTTTTGGGAGGTTTAGCTGTGTTCAGTTTTAAAGTAAACTGAGGTATGTTTTGCAGAAGCACTAGAGTGAAGACTTTTCAAAGCTCTAGGCTCTTCCCTTCCATGTTTTGTCATTCCCTAGGCTCTCCAGCACGTCCCCTTTTCCCTTCCCTTTACAGGGATGGAAATGTACACCCCCACTACTTCACATCCTACTTTACTTCTGCCAGGATGGGCTTTTCTTCATGCAGCTTACAGAGATGGATTGTCAGATGTATCAGAAGATTTTCTCCATAATGTGCTCAGTCAATTGTCATACCAAGTTGCCAGGGCTTTCAGTTTTCGGCTGATGCCCAGAATTTTGCATATATGTGACTTTCAGCATCCACTGCTTCAGAACTTACAGCATGTGTCTATATGTATCATAGTACTTCTGCACAGTTTTATTAATTCATAAAGTGTGATGGAAATTATTTGCTAATCACCTTCAATGGATAATGCATCTTTCTGAGCCAATATATAGTGTAAAACAGATGATACATCTCAGTTTGGACTTCAAGTTGGCTGACACTAGCAGGTCAAGAATCATTTTGCATAGCTAAATTGAGTCATCTGTCACCAGAACTTTACCTGGCTTTTATTTATCAAGACTCATTTATGGCTGTTCCAGCCCTTGTACACTGTTCTGTATGAGTGGGATAACCCAGATCCTTCTCAGCCATACATATCTGGCTGCATCTGTGTCCCTATCCCAACTCCTTTTTCTCTCATGTTGTCCCTAGTTTGAATCAACTCAGTCCTCATTCCTTGCAAAACGCTCTTGGACATAACCTTCATGTCCCAGTCCTTCACTAAAATGGGACCATAAGACCTTTGGCTGGGCTTTCCTAGATCCTGAGGATCAGTTGTGAATCTTCAGCAGCTTAGTTACACTTTTCCCTCCTCTCCAGCCTTGTGGGCTTTCCAGGTGCAGCTTTTCAAGCAGATATGTTCGTCAAGCAAGGAGACTGGTTTTGTGTTTCAAAACCAGATATTCTCTGCTGTGACTGGCAGAGCACTTAGGTGCAGCTGCAGGAAATATCATGCCTGTCTCCATTTCATCTGCACTCTCTTGTGTCTCTTGGATGTTCCAGGGTTTCCTGTTTCTCAGGGTGCTCTAAAATGCGCAAGACTTCCTCTCCAGGCTAGGAACATGGACTTAATCTCTCCTAGTAAATTAAAGTGTCACATGATTTTCTGAGGTACTGGAGCTCAACTATTTGTAGAGTCAAATTGTTACAATGGTTCCTGGCCTGGTTTGGCTCCAAACAACTAGGTCTCTTGAACATTGCCCAGGCATGGTTTGGGGATAGCCTAGGCCAAAGGCCAATCCCAGCAGGCAATTTGTATTCAACCACACTGCCTGGAAAGCAAGAATTTAATTATGTGGACACGCATCAGTGTGTGCCAGTTGGCTTCAGAGCTAGATCATGGTGACAGGCACATTTTTTATAGATGTAACCTCAGAGTCTTTCACTCTCTTATGCCAAGATTTTGCCCTTATTGCTGTCTCTTTCTCTGTCTTTCTCTCCAGACTACCAGAAAGATACATTTTCTTTGTGAAGTGAGACATTTATCAGAATTATTGACTGATCAAAGTCTCCCATTAGCTGATTTATTTCCATTACTCTCTGGCTTTCTCTGCTTAGCTTTGTTGTTGTGCAAGATCAGTCTATCAAACTATGAAACTGTAACTTGCTACTTCTGTGCCATGTGTAAGAAATCCTTCTTCCATCTTCCATAGGTTTCAAGTCATTATGAGCCAAAGATGCCCAAGGCAGTGAGGTCTCACTGGAGTCTGACAAGGACTTTTTCAGTTCGTAGACATAACACAGAGACATGAAGTAGTCCTCAGTATCAGAATTCATCAGATGTCCAGAAACAGACCTTTATCTTCTATCATCACATCTCCCTGAAGAAAAATTAACTCATGATACAAACTTTTTGTTGCTTTTTCCATTCCCAAATTTATAAGGAGTTGGGGCAAGCAGAGGGCCTTGCTTTCTACTTTGGAAGAGTCATACAGCTCATGGAAGAAATGGTTCCAGTTACAGTTTGAATGTGAATCTTAGGGATTTCCCCTGAGACCAGTCCCTTCTCTTTCCAGCTGCTGAGACCAAGCAAGCTGCATGTAATGCCCCATTCTTCACTTATTTCATCATATTTTAACTGATCAATGCAAAGGCAAGATTTTACTTTTCCCACATTGATGTTTCCTCAAAAAGTTGCAGTGTTTTTTTCCCTCCCATTGGTGCGTTTCAGAAGTTGGGCAGCACTCCATCCATGCTTTTGAACCACAGCACCTCTTCGCAGCATCTTTGTGCCCATTTTCTGCCCAAAATCCTGCCTACAGGCAAAGCCAGCACTAACTAAATACCCTGAGTCAGATCAGCACTGATGGCTTCTTCACTTCTGCCCAGGTGGATTGTGCTTGAGACAGCTGGGGTTAACTCTCCTCTCAGCAACACACTACAAGGGCAGTCCTCCCGTAATGCCAGTATCAACATTTCAGCTCCTTTTCTATTACTCCTATTGTTGGGGGAGTGAGACAGGCTCCTTTACCTGGCTTGTCCCCATGAAGATCCTAGCATGTCACATCTGGCAGGGCCCCACAGCAGCAGCTTACCCTTTCCTGGGGTTTTGTCAGGTTCAGTCACTTGAACATCTCCTGCTCATTCCCACACCTGGCCACCAGCCCCATCTATCTCTCTCCATGCACAGCCCTCTTCCTCCAGCTGCAGCATCTTCTATTCCAGCCTTCACTGCTGTGGTTGTCTCACCTTGCCATTGCATCTGCCTGACCATCTGTTGAATCATGTGCAACATAAATAACAGCTAGAGACAAATAATAGCTATGGACACCCTGGATACCCTCCTGTAACAGTCCAGTGTCCTTACTGGACACCCGCCACTTAGCAGCATTTACTTACTTTCCTTTGCATCTCACAGTTATATGATAGTATTAAAGGGGTTTGTAATGTTAAAGTGGTTTAGAGTCCTTGGGCTACTTTATATGTATTTTTTATACTTTCCCTGAAAGCATTTGCTATTACTCAATTTCCCCTTGTTCCCACCTGGGATGGTCTTCTGTGACTGGAGAGACCATAATATAGGCCCTTATTCTATACTTCAAAATAGCATTGAAGATTCCACACTCATTGCAATAGGCAAGGGAAAACCAACCACATATAATAATTTACACCAAGAAAACGCTGAGAAGAAAGAAGTGAGAACTGTAGGTTTCTCCACATCCCCTTCAGCTGAGTAAGAAGTATTCTAACCTCCTCTGCTCAGAGAAGCAAATAGTTTTTAATCCAGATGATAGAAAAGGTGAAAACCCATTTTAATGTGCTTGGTCAAAACCATCTCTTTATCTTCTATGAGACCTTTAACCCACCCTTAGACACAGACTCTGTCAATGGGGTGCTCAAAACATGATGTAGGTAACACAGTGGGGTGATGCTTCACCCAGTAAAGTCATGGACAGCTTTGCTTAGAGGCCAGTAGCAGAGCTGCAACCTTGCAGCAGGAATTTGTCCTTGATCTTGCATCTTTCTGGCTATATCTGAATGCTGGAAATTAATTGCTCTAAACATAGCTCTGGAGCTAATTGATGGCACAGACACATGCCAAAGTAATCATTGAACAGTTGTAATGATCCTAATGGTGAGCATCACTGAGAAGTGTTTGAAAAGCTTTCTTCTCCACTTTCATTCTTGACTCCATTCAGGGATGTTCACAAAACTACTACATTTGACAAAGTGCTCGTTTTATTCCCCAGCTGCCTTGAACTAACAAGCTGATGACAGATTTTCAGTACAGATGGGATTGTTTGAGGAAAATATGCCCAGCAAGCAGGTTCACTTTTAAAGCAAAGTTACTTCAGTTTATCATGCTCGGCTCTCAAGGCACGCGGGCTTCTCCAGCAAGGGGAGCTGCTGAGCTCGGCTCAGGGGAAGGATGAAAACAAGTGTCACAGCTTTTCTGCTGTCTAAGGAAAACTTCTAGTTCTTTTTTTATTTTTATTTTCCCTATAGAAGATGACTTTGCACTCACTGGCTGAGAGTGCTGATTTCTACAAGTCGAAGATAGGCAGATGTTTCCTAAACACCATGTTTTTGTTCATGCTCCCTTGGCTCCAGAGCTGCCTGCAGAGGTGCTGTCTGCCCCACCTCTACTCAGCTCTCTCCTGTGGACATTCTGCAGCTCACCAGCATTAGGGACCACAGCGACTGGCCACAGAGATGCTTGAGATGCTGTACAACCAAAGCTTCCTGGCCACAGCTGCAAGGGAGCCTCCCAGGGGCTCTGCACCCTCTACATCTGTGCTTGAATTTGGGGTTCCTGTGCAGCAGCCTCCAGTCAGTAATCTGAGGTTGTATAGAATTGAGTCACCCCTAATTGCATTTCTGGCACCAGTTCACTCCTTGACTTTTGGCAGGGTTTTGCACAGGTTTGGAATCTAAGAGCTATTGGTTACCTAGTTTATCTGGTCAACTGGAACTTGGAAAGGCACAGAAACTGTTGGTATGAACCAAAATTCCAGTACCTGCAGCTCCACAAATAGGTGGTATTCATCTGGAGAGGGGGAAAAAACACCCCTGAAGATGCTCATCATCCCTTCCTCCCACACAGTCCTCAAGACACACAGTGCACATACAGTGAGTTTCCTTTCCCCCTTTTCCCCACACGATCAGGCAGCTCCTTGCATTTCAGCTGGGCTGCAGACAGCACTTGTTTGGGTTTGAGGGGGCTTTCCAGAGGGAAAAAAAAAAATAAATTAAGTTGGGTTAAAACTGGTTAAATCCCCCAGGACCTGAGTAGTGTTTTAAAACATATGTGAAGGGGAGGAACCATTTTTCATGTGTCCTAAAGAATATAGCTGACATATGGACCATTCAAAGGAAATTTCGTTCAGGCCATTGGCCATGCATGAATGGCCTGGCTTATACAGTGGGGACCCAAGCTATATTTGGGATCCTCTCCCAAGACTTGGCTGTTCTAGGTAGAGAGAACATGTCCTGTAGGTACTAGCCGTGCTGTGGACTCTCAGAGCCAATACCAGACCCAGGACCCAGCAGGAGGGGCAAGGGTGAATTGGGATGTCACAGTCACACCCAGTGCAGGCTCAGCAGTGTGGACTGAGGTGTTGCCACAGTTCATGTTCCCCCCACCCCAAGCCTGCCACAGCAGAGTCTGCCCCACTTGGCCCCACTTTTGCTCCTCTTCATCACAAGCTTTCTCCTGCCCATGCTCACTACTGCTTGCTGCTCCAGACACTGCTCCACTGTAACTGGGCACCACTGCAATGCTGCAGGTAGATTTAGCATCTCAATAATCTTTCCACTAAATGCTTCCAAAGTGCCAGAGAAACACCTCCCTCAGAAAATAAACAAACAAACAAAACCCCAAAACCACCAAAACAAAACGAAAAAACAACCCACCACAAACCAAAACAAAACCAGCAACAAACCACAAGGAAGTTCAGGGAAATAAACCCCTAAATCGAATTTCTTGCTGTAAAAGTGCTTTACATATATCACCACCAACCAGCATGTAAATTTTAGTCAGCTACTGGACTAGTCTTTTAAAGAAGTTGAAAAATGGCCCTGCATCCTCAAAGGACACACCTGTTATCTGAAACAGTTTTTAACCAGCTTGTTAAGCAGCTTTGACAGATCAAAGACCTTGGACAATAGGCACAAACTTTAACAATAGTTTAGCCTTGAGCAAAAGCTTCTGTCAAAGCAAGGCTTGTGCCAGTAGTATTATGGCCTGCAATTGAAAATAAATTTTACTTGAATAAGTACCTCAGCCCGATCAGAGGCACTGCCGCCAGGGAGACAAAAGCAGTTGGGGATAAGTTATTGACTCCAGTGACAGCATGAATGAAGTTCATTATGCCAGCCCACTCTTGGTAAATGTGTCAGGTTTTAAACTGAATTAGGTGGCAGGTGCATGGACCATTTTCCTGCCCCCCTTGAGACAGGAGAGGGCCAGCCATCACCTGATTCTACAGACAAATGTTTAGATTTGCTTTTCATATTGCACGGGCACAAGTGACAGGGTGTTTAAATCATAAATAAGGCTTCCTGTGAGCCCTTGCCTACCCCTCACTCTCTCCACCCCCCCTCTCTGGCTGGTTGTGCTCTCACCACCCTGCCCACTGCACCCTGTAGGTGTGTTTGTCCCCCTCCGCTGCACCCGCTGCAGCCCCATTCCTGGTGCCTCTTCCATTTGCTGAGGGAGTGTGCAGGATTTTGGATTCTGCAGGCCACCTCCAGGGTCCAGCTCTGATCCAGAGGAAAGCCCAAATCCTTCTGCCCCTGCACACAGCCACTTGTTTTTTCATTCAACAGGGTCTGGATCAAGCTCTCCCGTAGCTGATATTATGTCGTATATATGGGCATAAAGAGATTCAATCCAGACATACAAAATTAACCTCCAGAAATTATTTCTACAGTGAAACAATATTTAATCCTTGCAAGCCTCTGATGACAAACATCACTGCAGTTTTGCAGAACTGCAGGTCAGATCAGAAAGAAGTGATATGGAACATGCACATATATCTATGTGTGTATCTATGCATACAAAACCCCATATAAACATACAAATACATCTGCATATATACCAGTGCTTAACATTTTTACTAGAGTTCAAATAACTAAGGTGATAATCTGCCATGCTAATATGATATTCCTGTGCTTCAAGATCAAACTGCAGTTTTAAGATGTATCTTTTATTTATTTTTCATCTGCATATTTTACTTGAAAACATTCTGGTTTATAGTCTGCCAGAGCCTACAAGGATAACACAAGATCAGCTGAACTTCAGATACTTTGGATGCCAGATCTCATTACTTAATCATGAGACACAGGACTATTAAGACTCTTAAAAATGAAAGCCTCATTCTCTGACCAGGGAGGGAAGAGCTGGCATGTGCCTTTGGCTGTGTGCCTTACTCACGTTAATGAGCAAGTAAGATTCCTTCCCCCTGTGAGGAAGCTGAACATCCCTTCTCCTGACAACTTTTGGGATCTGCTGCCTGTGTTGGTTACAAAAAGAGCCTTTTGCTTCTAGACAGCTTTTCAGACACGAATGGGTACTTTTTTTGCACTTGAATCACTTAAATTACTTTGATTTTTTTAAGAATGATTTTGTACGCCTGAAAATATCTTTTGTTTCCCATATGCTGAAGGTAAAGGCTTTATGGTTGTCTGCTTAATAGCATACACCAAACTCTGACCTTTAGTAAAAATTATTTATCCTCTTTCTCCAAGGATTTCAAGGAGATGAACAAACACTACCTTGTCCTTGCAACACTCTCCTGAAGAAAAATGGTATTGCTGTTTCTCAAACCTGAGAACCAGTTCAAAGAAGGAGTGTTGAGACTTGCCCAATGTCACAAGCAAGTCAGTGGCAGATTCACACTCCAGCGGGTGCTTTAACCATCAGATAGTGCTTCACCCCCTTAACAGGACATTGCTAAAGACACATTTGGCTCAGTCCACCATTGCATTTAGTACACCTGTTAATAGGGATGCATCAAACCCTTTTTTTTCTGGCTCTGATACAAACAGACCCAGGAAGTCTCACCTACAGACACCCAACATGAGAAAATGTTTCTTTCCCCCTTATACAAATCTGGACAAACAAAGTAGGCTTATTCTTCGGGGCTATCTAAAGACTGCTGTGTGTCAACACACAAAATCATTTCTCACAGTGGTATCACTTGCTGGATATGTTCCTTCCCTCCAACTACAGCAGATGGTGTTTCATAGTTGGTCACAAATGGCTGTCAGCGAGCGTTTGTCTGCCTGCCAGTAACCTGTAGTTTGGAGACTCCCTCGGAGAGTGTACCAGCACTGACTCTGCTGATAGCAGCATCTGAGAAAATGATCCGTCCTTTCTTGTCAGGCACAAAATTACCCATCTCACTTTCAAACTGTTGACAAGGGGGATATGAAAGAAATAAGGGCTCTGCCAGCCCAGATGATGTTTCTTCAGCTCTGGTTCAAGGCAGCAAGAACTGACTACAGAGGAGAAGCTGCCTTTACCACAGCCAATATTGACCTCTGGTGAAAGATGGAGACACAAGAATGGACCCCTCCTGCTGTGAGAATTTTGCACAGCATTTCCACCACCACCTTTCGCTAGCTCATTTTAGATTTCTCTTGGCCAACATTAGCAATGAGGAGGAGATGACTTTTAGTGACATTGCCTTGTAGCAGGAAAAACCCTTCCACTAGCTAAAGGTCCCAGCACACCAGCCAGGTTCACTGCTGTCTTCATGTGTGCCATGACTGCAGCCTTGCCCCAGCAGCAGGGAACAGGAAGGACAGGAGAAACAGGAGACAATAGTGATGTGACCAAATAATTCTGTCCCTATCACCTGAGACAGAAAATAATTTTGGAAATTTTGCACAGCTTGTAACAGCAGCCCTGACCTCGCTGGTGCACACCCATATTTCAGGCACATGCAGCTACAACCCCAAATGCTTTATTTCAACAGAAATCTTAAAGATGAGTCTGTGCAACAGAGTCAAAAGCTCTACATAGCAGCTATCTCAGGGTCTTTTGCTTGTAGAGCAATTTCCATTTAAAATCCCAAGCAAGATCTAGGCTGGGAAGCTTGACTGGCCTCACTTTCCACCTGGCTTGGTCAAAGCAAGTGTCTTCTCCAGGTACATCATCTGCCTGGCTGAGGAGGTGCACGTTGCTTGTGACTAGGTAGCTGTCACGATCCGTGACCTATTATATCTCCTTATTGGAGTGTATTAACTTATCAGGATTTGCTGAGAGATCCACACGTGGGTATCGCCTCACACAGAGGATACAGGAACTTATGTCCTGACTTTTTTGAGTGAATAACTCGCTCAGTGCTTACTAAATTTCTAACAACAGCAAGGTTTATTGTGGGGAAAACAAAGCAATTTGGGGCAGGAGGTTCAAAAGGAGTGATTACAACACATTAAACATATATGGGTACACCTTAGTTACACATCTTATCCACGTGAGGGAAGCAGAGGGGAGGGATTTGCCCGAATGGCTGGATTATATTTTCCCCTATAAGCTGGGGTAGCCGGAATTGTCTCACCACGGCAGTGCAGGTAGGATGAGCTGGGTAGCAAAGAAGCTGCGGGCACTCCAAGCGCAGGTCGCCCCCCCCCCACCACAAAGCGGCGGCAGTCGGTTGCTTGTGACTAGGTAGCACCATGGCCAAAGGGGACTGCAAGTGGCTGCATTCCCAGGTCTCCAGCTTTCATACATGTCAAGAAGCTGAGGCATGCATCAGCCCCATGTAACAAAAGTCCTGCATTCGTCAGAGGGAAACTGGATTGTACTGGTGCAAGTTACTACCAACAGTAATTTCGCTGCTCCAGTTCTGTCCTGCTAGAAGAGATTTAGAGAAAATCTGTTCTCAGAATTGCATTTTTGCAAAGAGTATCTAAAGCTGCAAAACTAAGTTTCATCCTCAACTAACCTTTTGTGAGAGAAACTTAGATTAAAGAAAAAGTTATGTATGCAAAAGAGAAAATGTAACTGCTTTGGAAGAACAATCATAAGAATAATCCATCCAAAATGAAGTTTCCTAAAGGAGTCTGAATTGCTTAGCTTCAGCTTCCTTATTTTTGTCACTGAACTCATGTTAAAAAATAAAAAGTACTAAATAAGACAATAGTTAAGAGTCAAAATGAAGCCCTTGGACCTCGTTGAAATACGACTTCCCAGTCTTCTAAAAATGAAAGGTTGCAGTCATTTGATCTCATTTAGGTTGGTACCATCCAATTCTCTCAATGCCAGTTTTGTTTTCAAATAAACATTTTGAGCTACTTTCTGGAACAAATTAAGACAATAACGGTACAACACCAATGAGAACAAAAAGGATGCAAAAATTTTGCTTAGCTGGAATCAGGCTTGTAATGAAATGTTAACTACTTCAACAAAAGACTATGGAAGGTGGAATCTACAAGCCAAAGCTGAAAATCGAGTCTCCGATCATGGCTGTATTGCATGAAGCCTATAAATATATAGAATGTTTCCATTTTCACTGAGATTTAGCACTGGATTTTTATTTTGGTATTTTCATATATGAATAGGTAGTTTTCTGTTCTTCACCTTTGTCTACAAATATTTTTTTTTGAGAAAAACAGAGACAGAACTTAGCTAAGGTAAGGCCATCTGCCTGAAAATATAGAGTGTAACTTAGATGCCCAGTGAGAACTATGGAAATGCTTGTTTCACTGCTGATAGGAATGATTACAAAAGGAGAATGATGACTAGACTAAGCTTGATCCTCAGTAGGTGCCTTGTGCCCTGGCTTGCATCCAGCAATGCGTTCAAGCATGCAGTCTAAGTGGGACAACATAAACAGCTAAAGTGAAGTACATGTATAAATATTCTTTATCCCATTTTGGTTGGGAAACTGTTTAGAATCTGGCTAAGAACAGTAGGCTGTCTCCTTACATGGGTACATCTAATCCCAGCTCAGCTTACTCTACTACCTCCTAGGTCAATTATTTCTGCATCTGGTTTGCCCAGATGCACTATTGAGTCTGTATGTGTGTTGGGCATATGTATATGATGTTCTTATCCTCAACCACTTAGAGATGAACTAACTTAATGACAGATATGCCCCAAATCTACAGCTTCTTTTTGTGAGACCAAAGTGGAAGGCATTACACAAGGAGTAGTCATTTCTTTGACAGCCCCACTTCAGGCAAAGATCCAAAAAGAAAAGTTGGTTGAAAATCCTCCAGAGCCCAGCATCTTCATAACGTCTTCAAGCCCTCTTGGGAAACTCTGCCCAGGCAGAACTTGTTTTGTGGATGTTTTCGTAATATACCACTAACTTTTTCTATTTTCCCCTCTGAAAGTACAATGAGGGAGGGTAAATAAAACAAGTGTCTGATAGGCTGGAGAAGGCACATGACCAGGTGAGTTTGCATCTTCCCAAACCACCACTTTCTGCTCCAGTGGGCAAAGCACTCGTGCTTTGGGGAAAGTGCTCCCCTGATTCAGTGTCTTTGCTATTATGTTACCTGGTTGACATGGCTAAGACCTTTTATGTCCATAGATAACAGAGTGGCCAACTTCAGTGGCCAGCCTGTGATTGATCAGACAAACATTTCCAGCAAAAAGCTCTTGTTTAGTCAGAAAAAAAAAACAAAACACAACAACTGAGCCACTTCAGAGCTCTCTGACCCATCATGTGACCCATCACTGAGACCATCCTCAACAGCATCTGGGCAGCAGAGCTGGTCCTTCTAGCTGAATGGGAGGTATACACAGAGTTCTGGATGTCACTGAATTGTTTAACAGAGCTGCACCAGGAAGAGGACATGGCTGTTGAGGCAGCCCACAGTGCTGTCATGCACCACGGGTAGCTCTGCTGCCACACACAGTGAATCATGCACTAGTCCAGGACTCTGAAGGCAGGGATGGATCTGTGGGCTTACACGCATCAGGAAGTCCAGTAGTACAGCATCTGAGCATCTGGCTCATTTTGGGCACCTGAGCATTTGAGCATCTGCCTCAAATTGGCAGTGGTGGATGTACAGGATGAACAAGCATCAGGCTTTCTGGTGGAGATGGTTGGGATGAGACAATGAAGAAACAGCTAAAGCTAGTTGGGGAACACTGCAGTGCATTTCTGAATTTTCCTACCACTTCATAAGCTGAATATTTAAACTTAGTTTCCTAGCTTGCAAGTATGTATTTTTCTTGAATATGAGCCTATTTCCCTGCATTCGTCTCACTTACTTTACTGGGTTTGTTATCTTCAGTCAAGCTGGGAAAAGTGGGGGGATTTTTCTGCGTGGGAATTTCATTAGCTTTTTGATAAAGTTGTCAAAGAAAAAAACTGGTACTCTGCCATATGGAAGCATTTATTCTCTACCAACTATGTAAATTAGATTACATCCTTGATGGCAGCTGTGTTAATTAGCATATCTTCATCTCCTGCTTGCTAGAACTGTACCCAAAGTTTGTCTATTTTTTATTTTTTTTTCCCTCTTTCTCCCAAGCTACTCTTGGGGCCTTCACAAAACCTGTTAACCTGACCCATATCTGCCTCAGATCCCTGCAAGTGTTCCTCTGGGGATTAGAAATTCCTTGCAGCATTTTCCCTCTGCTAGGGTCTATCTGGCTGAAGATCTTGGTGGGGCTGAGGATATTAATGGGAACCCCTTTGGGGACTGAGAAGACTTGCTTTACAACATGCCTTTAAATGTTGACCGGACTCATTACAAGGTGCAGAAGCTCTGCAAGAGCCCTCAAGTTAATTAGGGGAACTTGCCAAGACCTGTCAGACACTTGGTGATCAGCGTTGGATCCTTCAGACTTTTGGCAAAGCTTCGGAGACAGTGATGTGCCAGTGAAAGGCTCTAGCTGTGCTAGGTAACCACGAGCACATTCCCCCAGAGTTACCGTCACTTCCTGGAAATAACAAATGCAAAGGAACAATTACTGAGTTTCACAGCAAAGCAGGTCTGATGTCTCTGGCCCTCCCTAAAATTTGACCCAGCCCCCCTCCAAAAGTCCTCAAGTCATCAAATTACCCCATTTTCCCGATCTCTTTGTCTCAGATTTGATGGAATCTTTTACCTTGGTAAAACCAGCATTTTAACTCTTACACCCTGATGTGACACATTTTGAGAGTTTTATAAAGCAATAATGATATTTGAATATCCACCTTGAAAATCACTGGAGTGAAAATCAGTACTTTACAGCACAGAATAGTGATAATTCACCTCTTGAAAATCCATTAGGCTCAATATAACACATTGGCAATAATTCACCATCCAGGGCCTATAGATATTTCCAGGATGGCAGATGTTTAAGATGTTCACCTTTCCTGTAAAGTGTCAGGTTTTCATATACATATGCTCTGAGTTTTTAATGTGATGCCTCTTCCTTCACTAGGATCTGTTGTGTATGCCCAGCTTCATAGTGTAACTGAGCAGCTTTCTTCCCATCCACAGCCCTACTGCACCTTCCTCTGCTTTCATCTGCCTGAGAGCAGCAGGAGGGTAGGAACTTGAAGGAAGTTTAGGAAATCACCAGCCGCATTCTGCAAACATTGCTATGGAAAAGACTCCTGCAGGCAAATTACCCTGGGAAAATATAACATTCAGCAGCAGAGTTTAAGGGCACAGAAAAAGAAAAGTAACACTCTCCTTTGCAGAGTCCACCCAGACAGTGTGACTTGGATTAGGATATAAGTGCTTTCCAGAACTTCTGTTTTGCAGTGATCTTCTGAATATAGGCATAATTATTACCCAAGTATTTGACAATCAAAAATCATGTGTGAGTACTTTCAGTCAAATTTAAAGTGTGTTTTAGGGACTGCTTGGCTGATTTTGTATTTTTATGGAAATATTCTGCTTTGCATCCCACATTTCACTGACTAATCCAAATACAGTAACTTGTGGGGGATTTTATACATGTACATATCTGCAAATGTGAAACTTCAGATGTAATCTCAGCAGGACACCCCTAATCTTTTCCTTATTTGACAGCAGCAGGAGAACCAAGACAATTTGGGTCTTTAATTATTTTACAGCCCCAGACTGCTTCCTCTGTCAGGTCTGCGCTCACCTGTTGATTGACCACGCCATAGATGCCTCTGCTACAACTCAGCTGACCCAGAATGTTCTTGCTCCGTTCACCAAAACAACAGCCGTAAGTTTTTGTCAGATACTTAAACAAAAACAAGCTAAAAACAAGCCCATATCAAAGCCAGATACTGATACTCAATTTCAGTAGGCCAAGGTGTTGCTTGATGTGACAATGGGTTAAGGGGTTATAAACAGGAGGTGTGTTCTCCTTTCTGCATGGATCCACCCAGTGCCTCGCATCTGCTCCGCATCGATACCAAAGGTTTGTGGGTCACACTTCCTCAGTACTAGTCTAAAATTTCTGTTACCATTGATTGATGGTAGTAAAGATTATTCTTAAGCCACTCTAAGTTCTTCAGGAAACTTGTCTTGTAACATATGTATGCATAGTCAAGGGAATGAAACATCCATTTTCTTTATCTAAAACTTCTTACTTTTCGAACTCAGTTCTCCACCAGTGTAAGAACATGTATCTTCTTCCCTACTGCAAGATATTTTTTCTGCTTTCTCCTTGGTACCCAGATTCTCTGACACTTCTCCAACTGGTTGTAATTCCTGATCTTACTGGTACAAATGGGAGTGAAACTGCACTCTCTCATACTCACTGCCACATTTAATTAATGCTCTGTCTATGCAGAACAACTCATTAGATCAGTATAAAATTTACAGCACTGCCAATGAACATAAGTATTGATCCTTAACAGCATCACAGAAGTTAATGAGAGCAGGGAAATCCTAACATGCAGCAGAAAGAGTTACTTTCTTCATTTACTGGTGTGGATGCTGGGGACTGATTAGCTTAAGTATTAATTAAAAGATTAACTATGACACCTTTACCTTACAATCTTTTCAGCTTTCTGTCTTGGACCCATTTATATACTCAGTTAAATACTTGTTTAATATCATTGCAGTTCAGGATAGTATTTATGCCTGCATTTAACTTCACATACATAACCAAAGTACTCTTTTAAATGTGGATGGTTTCCCAAATTAGGTTTTAAAGTTTTATTTCATAACATTTTTTCCTTCAGTTATTGCTCAAAAATTGCTTACTTTCTTTGAAGAGCTGTACAGAAAGGAATTTTTTAAAAAGAGATTTTGTGAGTCTTTTTTCTTTCCAAAAAAAGCCACCAAAAAACAACCAACCAACAAAGAAAGTTAAGTTTCATTTTATTAGCACCAAAAGCCAGATGTTCTTTGCTGGTTTTAAGTACTCTGAGTTTTATCTGTTCACTGAAATTTAATGCTGTGGAGAGCAGTCAAGTAATTCACAAGGTTTGATCATGGTGTTATATTTTTGCATTAACCATAAACCAGTTTTCTCTCTTGAAAATAACAATTTATATGATGGTTAGAATCAATAAAAGAAGAGACATTTTGCAAAGCATTACAAGGAGTTTTTCAGCTATAAACCATTCTCACAAAGGCAGCTGGGGATTCATAAAACAAACTTCTTTGAATTATACTACTAAACAAAACTAAATTACATATAGTGGTACATTGCTTTTCCAAACTACTATTATAAGGATTTTCATGTTGCAACCTACCACCCAAAATTGTTTTACAAATGCCAATGCCAGGAAATAGAGCCTTGGGAGTTCTGGGAAGCATAATAATGACAGCAACACTTGTCTACCTGGATTTTGTCTGACCACTGGGTAGAAGCCAGATCAGAGGGTGCAAAAGCCCTTTCTGTACACTGCTATGAGAAAGCCAGACCCAAAGAAGACTGTTACTGACTATTAAGTCAATCACTTCACATTTTATTTTGCTCTTGTCACATTATATTAGTAGCAAAGGAAAATTATGTTAGGGAGAGCAGACCTGCCAAAATAAATCCAAGTTGCATCCCATGCTTCCTGTAAAACAGAAATGGGAAATTGCAATTTTGCCAAGCAATATTAGAAGTCAAACTCCTTCACTCTGAAATGCACAAAAAAAACAGGTGGAGAGTGGGACAAGGTTTTGATGCTGTCTGGGTGCAAAAATTCATTTTAGTTCAGGTAAAAATTGTAGCCGATAAAATTACGAAAGCTTAATTTTGGTCAAAAAGTGTGATTGGTAGTAATACTGTGCCCAACATCTTCTAAGAAAAGTTCAAACAGAAAACAGCTGTAACAAAATCTCAAATTTTGAAGGCTTGAAATTTTGGCTTGAAATATTTGCTACAGCTCTCCTGCTAATATGCATGGAAGCATGGATCTGTGTGTAGCCGGATGTGTGCATGGGAATGCACTCAGTTTCCATGCAGATGGCATCAGATTTTTTGGTGAAACAACCCATCCGTTCCAGATGAGGCAACATTTCTTCATCCTTGCCATTGCCTGGTCCCTGCCCAGGTTTGTCTGCTTCTCCCCAGGAGTTTGCCACTTGTGCCTCAAACAAAACCAAAAAGCTGGTGTTGAGAGGGATCTTTTTGCTTCATGTATTTTCAGGGAAATCTTTTTACTTCTTAAAACGGGCTGTGTTCCCTGGAAGGCACAGCTAGTCGGGACCTCACGGACCTGATCATCTTTGAATATCCACTGTCCCTTTTCTCTCTTAAATTACATTGGACTAGGCAGGTTCTCCTGGTTACAGTCCATCCTCCATTATTACACATTATTTCACTGTGTCACTGGGACACTGGCGTCTCCTGTTATGGCCAGAGACCTGCTGAAGAGCAGAGCAGGTCATTCCAAGGGCAGCTGTGGGGAGCAGGAAGCAGTATGTCAGTGCAGGACACACATCCCATCCCACTACAGTGGGCTGGTTGCAGCTAAAAAGCTTCTGAGATTAAAAAAAACCCTCATTGCAGAGGTGCTCAGAAGCATAGCTCTTTCTGGTTTCCCTTAAAACTAGCAGCCTTTAGCTCCAGGGAGGCAGCATCGTTGCTGTTGGTCAGGAAGCATCTTCCCCAGCAAAGATTTTGGTGAGCAGCATGTGTGTGGGTAGAGCGTGTGGTGGGAGACTACCACGGGCTGATATGAGAGATGATATCAGAGATTAGTTAACCGTATGGGCTGGGTCCCCGGGGAGGTGTGTGAAATGAATCAGATTAAACAAAATTGATAATGTGAATACTTAATCAAACAGACAAAGGTAGTCTGCACAGCTAATTAGGGGCAAATAGAGCGTCCCTCTTGTACCTCATTTAACTGACAAATTGTGCAGACAGTTTTAATGGAAGTCTGTTTAGCAAAGAGAAGGCTGTACAGTTGACAGCTTGGCAAAATGTGGTTTCTGTAACACCACATGATGCTTATGGAAATTAGCCTGGTGCAGCTGAGCTCCGAGTAGGTGAGAGCTGCCCAAACTCTAGTAAAATGGTAAAATGGACCTTTTGTAGGCTTCTGCTCCTGTCTTCTTAAAGGGACCTGGCTGTTTTTCTGCAAGCTGGCAAAGAATGTTTCTGAATAAATGTAAAGGATTCTTATGGTACCAGAAAGGACCACTTCGTAGCCAAGAAGGCAGACAAAAATTTCAGACTACATCGGCTTGGCTTATTGCAATTTTCTGTTTGGATCCTTTGTAAAGACAGTCACTTTCACAGCTTCTCGGGAGGTATGTAAAGATTAATTACCATCAGTGTTTTACATACGAAGAAAACAAAAGTGCAAAGTGATCAGCCGAGATCTGCAATATGGGCCAAGTCCAGGGTAAGGCCAAGGACTGAGGAGTTGGCCAAACCTGGGGCCACAGCCTGTGTGGACCTCTGGTCTGTGGGGTGATTCTTAACACACACAGGTCTCTAGTTTCTCAAGCCCTGAATAATACAGATTTCAAGATTTTTAAGTTTTCCAATAAGCTCTTCTCTTCATGCATCTTCGATTCTTCTGCAAAACAGCCATACCCCCTTCATTGCCTCTCCTTGTGTGTTCCTGGGGCCTACGGGCCTAGCCCTCTTCCAGAGGAAGATGAAAATGTTTGGATATGTTGTGAAGTCTCATAACAGAGCTGCAGATTCCCATCAGGAAACTGAGTGAAGTGGCCAACTGGTTAGTTCTCAGTGGCCTTCACCAGATCTTTCAAGAGCAGCTGCTGTTGCACTGACATAGGAAAGCGAAGTGCCTTGCTGGTAAATAGAGCACAGGTAAACACATCTTATATTTCAGGTTTCTTCTCTAGTTTTGGATCTGCATCTTTTTATAAGTCATAATTTCTAGCATGATGAGTGGGAGAGACTTGTGAGAGGCTTAACCAGGGATTTTGAGCAAATTTCTTTTTCTTGGTTTTGCTCAAGAGACTTCTCTGCCTAGTGCTGAGGGTCATCAGGAGCAAGGGAAGGAGACCTACACTAAGGGTAACAAGTTTTGCTGGGAGTCATTGTCTGGGACAAGGCACCTATGTGGCTTAGCCTCCTTTTTAGTTTCACTGGCCACTAAATATCATAAGAACTTGCTGAACGTATGTGAGTACATCCATGGCTGAGCATATCTGTGTGTGCACATTTGTGTGCACAGACATGCTACATTTACCCAGAGAAGCTACACCCTGTAAAGCTTAGAGCTTTACAGCTCTAATCAGCACCCTGTAAAGCTTAGAGAGGGAGAAGTCTGAGGCTGTTATGCAAACAGTGGCGTTGGGCATTTCACTTAACTCTTCTGTAGCACAGTTTTTTCATGCACAAAACAGGATTATCCTTGCTGCCTCAAAGCAGTATTAGAAGGTAATGCCATCTTCTCCACAACACTCGTTGGTGAAGTACAGAATCTGGCACAGGTCAAATTCTTAGCTAATGAAAACTGGATAGTGCAGCCAAAATTGTGTGTTGAAAGTGTCCAGGAAGAAAGTGCAAATCTTTGGAAATCGATGGCTTCTGCTTTTGTGACTTGTTTGGGAAACACATTCCCTGCCAGCTGAGTGGTGGTTACAACCTCAGCACTGCAAGGACTTCAGCAGAAGAAAAATGGAGTGCTGTCATCTCCACAGGAGCGTGGAGTGTTGTCACATTTGACATCTGACTTGTGCTTCACATCATCCACTGTTGAAAGGCATGAGTTTATGATGGAACATAAAGATGGTAAACGCATGCCCTGAAGGGAACATTTCAGGAGTGAAGTGTATTATACGTGTAATAAAGCTGCAAACATGAGGCACTGAGTGGAGCTAATGCTTTGGTTGAATTGATGTCTGGAACTCTCATTGTGGAACTCTGTCTTTCCAAGGAAATTCTTCAATACAGAAATTACAGAGAAACTAATTAAAAAGTGAGAAAGAACAGAAATTATTTAATCAAACAAATACTACATGTCAGTTACAAAACTTTAAATTTTGTCCTTGTACAATTGTGGATTATTTGGGCCAGTCAGTGCGAGGTATCTTCTTTTATATCTTCTCAAGGAACCTTCATAACATGTAAAGTCACCCAATTCATTTATTGCATAGTTTCTCATTTTTTTACACAGAAGTTTTTGTAAACTGGCAATTCCCATTCTAGTCTCCAGTGACTTACCCATCTTAGCCTAGCTCCATTAATGTGAAAGGGTGATACTGGAAATTTCCTACAGTAATACGAGTGTTTGAGTGTGGCAGTTCGTATTTGCAGAAAAAAGAAGGAAGGATAGAAGGAAAGGATGAATGAGAGAATGAAGGAATGAACAGGCAAAGAACAAAAGAGAAAGAAATAGAAAAACTATGGAGAAGCTCCTGTCTGAAGGCCCCAAATCCCTCTTCTACACCTCTAAAGAGCAGCCTTTCAGTCAGGTGGTCACAACCCAGCTATTGCAGTGGCTGGAAAAGCCTTTGGGAAACATGAGGATTTCTTTTTTTAACCTCTCCTCCAACTTGTTAAAGCCTGGGTAAATCCCACCAGCTCCCTCGCGAAACGCTTGCTTGAGCAAAAGTTTTTACAGAGCATTTCATGAGTCTCACATAATTGAAATAGGAGGTGTTTTGAGCCTGCTTCAACAGAGCGGTTTGAGTTAATTGATAAACCTTCCCTTTTTATTATCAGTGCTACCCTTCTGTCTGAAAGCAGGGAGATTTCCTTATGGGATTTGAGCAAATATTGGAAATTGCAATGGCAAATTAGCAGGGGCCACAAACCAGAAGTGACAGCTCAAAGAGGCTGGCAGAGGGAGTGGAGCAATCCCTTACCAGTAGCAATTGGCCAGGCTTATCATATGGACTAATCACAACAGAGCTGGTGAAATAATGGGCACCAGATGTTAGCGCTTTGTAGACGTTGACTCTCTGGAGACCAGCTCCGCAGAGCGAGCTCCCTGGGAGCAGGAGCACAGCTCTCTCATCTATTAATAGGACAGGGGGCTGCTGGTCAGTGCCTGTTCCACATGTCTAATCGGTGATGCTACATCCCCTTTCCACAGCTTAAGAAATATTTGCATTCATGAGGAGCATTTCCACGGCTTGCATGCCTTGGATTCATGGCACTTTGTTTTGTTAAGAGAGATTCTCATGAGCAAGTGAGTGAAAACCGGTCGTGCAATAGATCCAATCATTCGTGCTTACCCCCACAGAGGTCTTGAATAGGGAAGCTACTTTGTGAAGTGCTGAATATGCTCCCACAGTCTTCTACAGCTGCACAGGTTTTACTGGCATGGTGTGTAGGAGTGAATAGGGTGGGAATGTGTTTCCCCCAGGAGCTTTGCAGAGAAAGCCCTAAACTTCTCCCAGGAGTGCAGGAGCTGCAAATCCAGACAGGCAGCAAAGTAGGCTCCTCTCTTGCTCTTACATGCAGACTGAGTCTGGCCACGATCTAGCCTTATAGGATTAGCTTATGCCTCTCTAATTATTTATACTAAGCTTGTTTGACAAGACAGAGATTTGCAGCTAAGCCTCTGCTAAGAGCACTGCCACCAGCACTGCTGTCAGCTGCCGCGTGCTGTGCCCAGCCCTGGCTCCCAGGGAGGAGGTGGGTGAGGAGTAGATTCCGTGCAGAGGATCTAGCCTGGCAGGGTAGACAACCTGGTGGGTGGGCAAAGAAGGTCAGGGACCTTGCCTGAATTGGAGGTGGCACAAAAGACAGTCACAGAGTTAAATATAGACACTACTTAAAATAGAATGACTGTATCTGTGAGCCATGGTTTGTTTTAAGGGAGCCATTTCTGTGGCATGGACCCCATCACTGCCAGGGCAGGGCACAGAGCAGAGTTCCTCCTCCCCTGTCCCAGCAGGCCAGATCAGCTCTGCTCTTCCTCCCTTTCTTTTTCCCTTCCTCTGTGGTTAGCCGGCACTGGCTGACTGTGGTTTCAGTCAGACAGATGGGAGCTATTTCTCCTATGTGATGTGCCTGTCTCCCAGCACAGGGCTCCCCACACTTTCTCATGGGCACAGACCCATATCTGCAGAGACAGTATGACATGGATGGCCTTTTAGGATATTGAGCAAATAACATAAGCTGTTTCCCACAGTTTAACAATCTTCAGCCAAAACATATCACAGGTCCTGACTACTGTATCCAAAGCCAGAGCTGCAAGCAGCCCTGTCTCCACTTACATAACTTATATGCTCATATATTATATAATAATTACAGAATTATAGGAGTAACCTTATACATTTTTAATAGAAATGCATGTTATGTGATTTGAGAGATGTAAATTTGTGTGCTCAGGGTGAGTAGGACTACAGGGCTTTTGGGTCAGAGTGGGCTTGTCTGTGGCAAGAGGGAATGGAGGTGCCACTACACTGTCCCTACAGATAGGATCTGTCATCTCTTGTCTGAGAGTTTTTGTAAGCAAAAGTGAGAGGTAAAGCTTGGAGCTTACACAGCAACTTTCACAGAATCACAGAAACATCATGGTTGGAAAGGACCCCTGAGATCACTGAGTCCAACCATCAACAAAAAAAAACCCCAAAACCAACCAAACAAAAAACCCCACAACCTCAGGCCACTGGGGCTTGCCCTGAAGTGGCACATCTACACTTTTCTTGAATGTCTCCAGGGATGGTGACTCAACCTGGGCAGGCTGTTCCTGTGTCTGACCACTCCTTCAGTATATAAATTCTTCCTAATATCCAATCTAAACCTCCTCTGCCACAACTTCAGGCCATTTCCTCTGGTCCTATCATTTCAAGGATAAATGGTGACCATCAACTCTCCTGTCACTTCCAAGATTGATTTCTGAGCTGCTTTTTTTGCTTACTCAATGCTTCTTGGCATCAGCAGGATTTGCCAGAATTTCAGCTGTTTTGGGCACCTCCCTCTTGAGCACCTTGAAGGCATCTGTTTCAGAAAACACCAAGTGCTTCATCCTTGAAAGCAAAGACAACTTCACATTTTGCTCATTAAAAAGGCCAGGTCACTTCAGGCACAGGAAACCATTTCTTACTTATGAAATCCCAGCCCCTGGGTTTTAAAAGGAAAGGTAGCCCAAAAAGAAGGAAAAGGATGCTGATGGTACAAATTATTGATCATGCAGCTGTGTTCATTCATAGCTGGCAAGGATCTCACAGAAACTGGATCTTACCAGATCTGTTATGACAGTCATTAGAACCAAATTAATTTGAATACACAGCTCACTGTTCCTGAATAATGCACTTATTTTTTACCATCATCACTAATACTAAACTACTTCTTTTTAGTAATTTCTGTGTGTGAGAGAGTTTAGAAAATCTGAACTAGTGAAGACACAAGAACTGACAGTTCCATTTAAATGCCAAATGTCTCTTCTTAACTTCAATCGACATCTAAAACAAAAAAACCCTGCAAGACAGACATTCTTTGCAGTCATTAATGCTGTTCCTGTGGTCCCTCAAGAGTTGTAGTTTTTTCTTTTGACATTTGAGATCAAACGATCAATCACTGAATACTTCCCCTGGTATCTGGATTAGCAATCAGTTGCCATTCTCCAGCATATGCCAGGAAAGTCTTCCCCTCCCCTCTACAGGATGAGTTTCAACTTGAAACAGCAGCTTAGTCTTTACCATAGCAATCACCAGCCCGATGATGTCTGGTGAGTAAATTTGTGTGCTCAGGGTGAGTAGGACTACAGGGCTTTTGGGTCAGAGTGGGCTTGTCTGTGGCAAGAGGGAATGGAGGTGCCACTACACTGTCCCTACAGATAGGATCTGTCATCTCTTGTCTGAGAGTTTTTGTAAGCAAAAGTGAGAGGTAAAGCTTGGAGCTTACACAGCAACTTTCACAGAATCACAGAAACATCATGGTTGGAAAGGACCCCTGAGATCACTGAGTCCAACCATCAACAAAAAAAAACCCCAAAACCAACCAAACAAAAAACCCCACAACCTCAGGCCACTGGGGCTTGCCCTGAAGTGGCACATCTACACTTTTCTTGAATGTCTCCAGGGTTGGTGACTCAACCTGGGCAGGCTGTTCCTGTGTCTGACCACTCCTTCAGTATATAAATTCTTCCTAATATCCAATCTAAACCTCCTCTGCCACAACTTCAGGCCATTTCCTCTGGTCCTATCATTTCAAGGATAAATGGTGACCATCAACTCTCCTGTCACTTCCAAGATTGATTTCTGAGCTGCTTTTTTTGCTTACTCAATGCTTCTTGGCATCAGCAGGATTTGCCAGAATTTCAGCTGTTTTGGGCACCTCCCTCTTGAGCACCTTGAAGGCATCTGTTTCAGAAAACACCAAGTGCTTCATCCTTGAAAGCAAAGACAACTTCACATTTTGCTCATTAAAAAGGCCAGGTCACTTCAGGCACAGGAAACCATTTCTTACTTATGAAATCCCAGCCCCTGGGTTTTAAAAGGAAAGGTAGCCCAAAAAGAAGGAAAAGGATGCTGATGGTACAAATTATTGATCATGCAGCTGTGTTCATTCATAGCTGGCAAGGATCTCACAGAAACTGGATCTTACCAGATCTGTTATGACAGTCATTAGAACCAAATTAATTTGAATACACAGCTCACTGTTCCTGAATAATGCACTTATTTTTTACCATCATCACTAATACTAAACTACTTCTTTTTAGTAATTTCTGTGTGTGAGAGAGTTTAGAAAATCTGAACTAGTGAAGACACAAGAACTGACAGTTCCATTTAAATGCCAAATGTCTCTTCTTAACTTCAATCGACATCTAAAACAAAAAAACCCTGCAAGACAGACATTCTTTGCAGTCATTAATGCTGTTCCTGTGGTCCCTCAAGAGTTGTAGTTTTTTCTTTTGACATTTGAGATCAAACGATCAATCACTGAATACTTCCCCTGGTATCTGGATTAGCAATCAGTTGCCATTCTCCAGCATATGCCAGGAAAGTCTTCCCCTCCCCTCTACAGGATGAGTTTCAACTTGAAACAGCAGCTTAGTCTTTACCATAGCAATCACCAGCCCGATGATGTCTGGTGAGTGTTGGCAGGAAAGTTCCAACCAGAGAGGTGAGAAGGGAAAAAGACAGGGTTTCTGTCAGCTCCTGACAGCGGCAGGAATCTCCCCTTTTCCTGAGGAGCTGCCTTTCAAGTCTTGACAGAGCCATTACCAGTTCTATGGCTGCATTTCCTTGCATTTGGGGCCATCTGTCTTTATTCCTACCATTCTGAAGTCAGAAAAGAAAATTATTTTCACATTAGCAACTCATTAAATGGCTTCAAACTTGTAGCACAATCACTGCTGGAGCCAAACCCATTGTTTTTACACTTCCAAATACCTACTTGGAGGCATTGTTCAGAGAGCAGGGGGCTGGCCTGCAGGACCTTCTGTCATGCACATGGGCAAGTGGGTGGGGTGGAGCCCTGTCACCCTCATCCATCATTCTCCATCAATGTCACCACCACCTGCAGAGACATTACCCCCAGTCAGTCACTCCCTTGGTCATTTATTTCTGTCCATCAACATGAGCAGAAGGAGAGGATATGAGTAGTTAGGACCAAAGCTGGTAAGATTCTTAAGACTTGTTTAAGACTATGGAGATAATGAAGACCATTCAATGACTTAGGGAAGTTGCACTTTGAGCTTAGCTTCTCAGCACAAAAAAAACCCCAGGAGGCCAGGTACAGTGTGGATACTCACCTTGCAAACGCTCGAAGCTATTGCTGGTTATTCCATGCAAAAACACAGTGCCTTTGGCTGGTGAAAGACAAAAACCCTGCTGTTTCAGCAAAGTTGTTGTTTCTGCAGCCTCATCACACAGGTTTGCACTTATTTAGCTGTTCCTGTGCACAGAAACACTGAGGTTTTGAAGACCTCATTCTGAGGTATCCTCCAAAACCCCTCAGTTTCCCCTCCCTGGAGTGAATTACTCACCATCACACCAATCAAAAGAGACCGACCTGTGGATCTGAGAGCAGTGGAATCCCCAGCAAAACCTGGGTGCAGTGTTGCCCCATCAGCCCCTCAGCAAGCAGCCCTGTGGAGAGGGCATTGCCCATCCCATTTGCTCTGCACTGGCAAAAGCAGGCATGAAGAGCAGTGATGGGGAGAGCCATTCACACGGGTCAAGCCACAAAAGAGCGAATACCCTCTGTGCTGCTGGGACAAGCCTAGTGCTAACATCCAAACAACTTGTAAAACTTCAGCCTGTGAACTGCCTGCTGAAATCATCTTTGCAAACAGTCCTGAGCTCCCTCAGCCTGCCCAACAGCTTGAAGCAGATGGTGGGGGTGATACCCTCTCTCCATGACTTTTCCAAAGGGGTTGTGTTACTCCTGCTTTCCTGGGAGCTGACACTGGCCTTAGGAGATGCAGCTGCATTTTAGGGGCTGAGCAAAGCATTTCTTGCATTGCATATGAAAAGCCTTCTGGGAATCTGAGGGTATTAATCAATTTTAAACGTACCATTCCTTGCCTTTTAAAAACCAGAGCTCCTTGCACATTGTCAAAGCCTCCCCAAGCCCTTTCTGTCCCTGGAGCTGATCACTCTGAAACGAGGACACGTCACAGCACAGCTTATTAGGGGAGCTGGGGTGTTTCCGTTTGTTTGGTTTTGTACAGAAAAGGGTTTTTTCACGGGGGGCTGTGCTCTGACAGTCTCATCCTCCCCCAGGCTGGTTAGCATTTAGCAAGGAGCGGCTGACAAAGCTCCTGGGCCGCGGAGATCCACAAGGTGCTTGCAGCTGGCACAGATATCTCATTAGAAATTCATTTTTTCCTGTCATAATAACAAAGTGCGGAGCAGCGGTGGCAACATAGTTTCGTATGGGAAAGCACACAAAAGGGGACAGCTGAAAGAAGCTGTGCTTTTCTCCTGTATTTCCAGCCCCACAGAAGCATCTTCAAAGGGAGCAGCCTTGCCCGTCCGCCTCACCCTCTTGGCCTGAATCGCTTGAATGGCATTTTATACACCTACTGCACCCTGGGGCCAGGCAGCCTCCGGGAAAACCATTCACCCGGCCCTGCTCCTTCTCCTGGCGTTTTGTTGTCTCCTACCCCTTCGGAAGCAGCGGGCAAAGAGAAGTGACACGCCCGGCTTGTGAGCTCCAGCTCCCTCTGACAAGCTCTTCTGAAGCCCCGTTCCCAGGCAGGCAGAGCTGACGCGGCTTGTTTTGCAGAGGGTGGAAAACTTGCCAAAGCAGAGGATGATTGTGGCCTAATTTCCCTCTCTGTGTATTTGTACAGTGAGGGGAGAAGCACGTTGAGGAGAGCAGAGCAGCGTTGCTGCTGTCGCTGCCACCGCTGGGATGCGGCCCAGGTGAGTGCAATGAGTGACCTTTGTCACACACAGGCACCTTGATCCACCTCCCCAGAGCTAATGAAAGAGTCAGGTGGGTTGCTGAAGGTCAGGAGATTTTGTCTTAAAAATGTAGAGCAGGATCCTGACAAAAATCACGTTTCAGAATCTTGGCTTTACTTTCTCCCCAGCTTTTTCTTTTCCATGTTTCACTCCAGTTTTTTTTCTCCTCATATCATCATTTGTATGAGAAAACATGAGGAGCATGGAGGGTAGAGAGACACACAAAGTAAACAAGCAGTGTGGGAATAGAAAAAAACTGAGAAACAAGAACTGAAAGTCCCCAAACTAAATAGTTCCAACTCAGAAACTTCCCTCTCATACACTCATCAAAACTGCATATACTAATTTCCATTTTCAGATAAGGTCTTTTATTCTACATTAAAAAAAATAATTAAAAGACAAAAAGTAAAATGTAGTCTCATCTGTATCACACCTCACAGCTACACCACTTCTCTGTCATGGGGCACCTAGAAGAAGCCTTGGAAGAAGTACAGGAGATGAACCTGTTTTAATCACTCAGCCCAGGAGGGAGCTGCGGGGGGAGAGCACTGGGCAGACACCAGTGCAAATGCAGTTCTCACAGTTTTCTGACAGCGAAAACCAAATCCACATGTTGCTGCACATTGCAGCCCAGAGACACCAGGGTCAGAAATCCTGGGCAGTGGGAACATGAAGGGACTGCAGAGCATGAGATAAAGACCACAAGGCAAAACTTTAATACATTCCATGAATACTGTCATCCATGCAGGAATACTGTATAAGTCCTTTTCTACTCAGGAAACCAACTTCCAGATTAAACCTTGGAGCATTTTTGGCTGTAGACACTGTTCAACAAATGCAGATTCACTGTAGCTTGAATAAATGTTCAGAAGTACCTGGATGTACTAAGTCTAATCTTAGGCACTCTGGGAACCATTATCTAGCCCTCCAGGGAGCCCTGACTTTCTTCACTGCCTAAACAAAGAGGGACTGGGATGACTGTGTTAACTTCAGGCTATTGTACACTTAATTAGCCTCTTCCGTCCCTCAACATCACATTTCAGAAGTAATTTAGTAAAGGGTACTGAGCATCCTTCTAAAATAATAACTTATGGCATAACTAGTAATGAGCAAGCATAAAGATACAGGGAATATTCTGAAAGTGAATGCCAGGGGAAGGCAGGGCTGAGGGTACTGCACTGAAAGTGAAGATGAAACTTGAAGAGAAATACAGAGTGAAGACACCCACCACCTTGGCCTGATACAGAAATTTAACAAGTGTGGGGCTGGTGTAGAAGAGGGTTTCTATCAGGCTCAGCAGGACACACATTGAAGGGGAGATGGCGATCTCAGCTAACTGGAGCTGTGCAGACATTTGGGTTGTGCTCCCAGCTCACTATGGCCCCATTTCCTCTTTGTCTGCCAGGGGATGTCCAGAGGGTCCCTTGTTCTGTCTAGCTGGGGTATAACTTGGAGGGCAGGGGAGCTGTTGCTGTCTGGGTGGAGGTGTCCATCTGCAGTAAGAAGATAGGCTAGATGAGCTGGAGGTGTCCATATTACCATCCATCTGCAGTAAGAAGATAGGCTAGATGAGAGGAAACAAGACTAATCTGATAAACTCTAGGTGGAATAATTTATCTGAGACATTGAACATCTGGGCAATTTCTATGACTCGCCAGATTGAAACTGAACTCTTCAGTTGTTTACATGCAGCAGGCATAGAATATGCTCATATGAGGGCTGCAGGTGATGTCTCCATTAGAGAAATGAACCATCACTGCATTTTCTGGCTGCAGGGCTAAGTGGCACAATGAGGCTCATGTCCATATGACTAAACTTTCTTCGTCACCTGGTGGAAGTGACTATGGGAAGGTGCCTGAGTCCACACTCTGACCATAGCAACCAGATTAGACATGGCCACTCAGTGTGTGACAGACACAACTATCACAGACACAGCTATCACAGAGAACAGTAAAGGGTACCCATGTAGAGGCATAAAGCAATAATGATGCATGGATGACCAAGAGAAGCCTTTCTCCTTGTAATGTATTGAATGTATATATGAATCTGCTGCATTTGAGAAGACACTTTGCAGACACTGTCAGGCCAACATACCAAGAATTAGGAGATGGCAAATCATTCAGTTAGGATAAAACAAAAGTGAGCTCAGGATTAATATTGGAAAACACAGATTAAGTACAAACTTGTAATGAAGGGGTTACAGTGACCATGAAATTTCCTTTGTCAGATTGCCAGAACCACATAGGAGTCAGAGCATGAACTGGGCAATAATCCAGGTGTGAGACCACTTGGCTGTAGTGGGAGAGACTGATTCAGAGCAGGGATTTAAGCCTCTGTTGACTCCAACCCCTGACAGGACACTGTTTGGTGAAAGACTGGATGCTTGAAAGGGATGCCCACTTTTTCCAAGTAAGAGACAGAAGTGGCACTCTGCTAGAAATATAAGAAGTGGCTTTAAACTCTAAGAGGGTAGATTTAGGTTAGATATTAGAAATAAATTATTTAGTGTGAGGGTGGTGAGACCCTGGCCCAGGTTGCCCAAGGAAGTTGTGGCTGCCCCATCCCTGGAAGTGTTGAAGGCCAGGTTGGATGGGGCTTGGAGCAACCTGGTCTAGTGGGAGATGTCCCTGCCTATGCAGTGTCGTTGGAACTAGATGATCTTTAAGGTCCCTTCCAAACCAAACCAGCTTGTGATTCTGTGAAAAAGGATGTATTTCCACAATGGAAAACCATTACCTGCCAATTTCTAATTCAGCAGTATTGGGTAGAGTCTAAGGTACCTAACACTGCCTGGGATCAAGAGCTGCTTCACAGTTGAGTGTAAAATCCCCCAAATCCAACACGACACAAAATAAAATCCAGCTAGGCCTCAGTACCCCTTAGCCAGGAAGAGTTTCCTCTCATTGCTGGTCTGCATCCCTTGGCTTGAGCTGTATATTGTCTTACTGATGAAGTGGATCCAGCAGTTCCAGATGGGCTCAGAGCACCTCTGTCTTCTCATATCTGCGAAGTACATTGTGCTCAGACTTTACTGCAGAGGTTGCACTGGTTAGATGTACCATTTGCAATGGTAAATAACACGGACAATTCAATAATCTGCAGCAATCAATAATGGCTTAAGTATGTGATGTCCTATGGTCAGCGTGGTCACCCAGCCCTACGTGCCTGCTTCTCTTGCAGTGTCTAGGATGCAATGAGTAGTGTACACCTGCCTGATGGTGCCTGCATAACATGGGGAGAGCATCAAGCAGAAACTGTGGGGAGGCACCACGTGGGCATGTAGACAGATTGGGGTGCTGCGGTTGCTAATAGATGTCCAGTAAGAGGCATTTTAATCTTACTTGTCAAAAAGGTTGACCGGCTTATCCTGCTCTCCATCCTAGATGATTTCTTTTTACGTGGTTAACTGCTGCTTCTTTCCTGCACTGCATTAAACTTGTATGGGGAAAGGGAAAAAAACAGAGGTACAAACTGCCGTGGGCAGAGCTCAGAGAGCTTTGTATGGGTAGAGAAGATGTCAGTCAGGGGAGATGCATCTCCTGTCCTCAGTCCAGAGGGATGAGGACTCAGCATCTCTGACAACCTTTATTAAAAGTAAACCTTTACATAGATTTGGAGGCCTGCAGATGGAAGTCACTGGCTCTTGTAGCACACCCAAGGCAGAACTTAAGGTTTGTAAAATACAGCCCCATGGTAAAAATACATCTGTAATTTCATGGTCAACAAGCACAAATCAGCCATGCCTGTGAAAGCCTGTCATGTTCTCACATTGCTTTCCTCCTTCTCCAGCCACGACCTCCCTCCTCAATAAAAGTACCTGAGAATGGAGGCAAGTCATTTGCTGGCACCCAATTTGTGCAAACAGCAGCCACTAGGCTTTCTCACAAAGTCCCACTCTGCTCCACGTCTGGCAATCTGGCCCCGTGGTGCATGAATAAAAGAGCACCAGAAAGCAAACTGGACTCTTGCCTAGGTGAAATCTGAATTGGCTTTGTCAGATCAGGAGTGAGAAAAGGCTTTCAGTAACATTCAAGGGTTTCTGGAGTCTGCACTGGACTCAAGCACTGCTGAATGGGGTGAAGGTGATGGACAAGGACATGAGACTTGTAGTCCAGTCTCTAGCACCCCCCATGGCCAGCAACCATGATGAGTCTATGCCCCCAAGGAAAAGAGCAAATGACCTTACAGTAACCAGCTGTGGGATCATGCAGCCCTTTGACATGGCAGACTGCCTTTTAATCCTGGATAATTGCAAGTGGGCGTCAGTCCTTAAGCAAACAAGGCTTATGGATTTTGTCCCAGACTGACTCATGGCCTATATAGTTCACAGTGATGTGAAGCACAAAATTCCTCTGGAAAGTAACAGGGCAGGATCAGCATCAGAAGAGGGGGGAATCTGCTGCCTAAATGCACTGTGTTCCCCTTCAGTGCCTCTCAGAGCCCATTTCAGTAACACTTTGGAGGGGATGCCCTCTGTCCTGCTGCTGTCAGCTGAGGGGATTGTTTGTTTTCTTCAGCGCTTTATTTTTTTATATTATTATTAATTAATTTTTCATGGCCTTGAGCTTAACAGTTTTGAAAGTAGCAGACCCCAAAACTCATTAAATGTGTGAAATGATGGGAGAAAAAGTGTGAAATTGTAACAGTCTGTTTGGGGTTGATTAATAGAAATTTCTCCTGACAATCCCCAGGCCTTTCTGGGGGTCACTGGAACAGAGCAGCTGTAAAGACAGCAGGAGCAATTTAGAGGCTGCCCAATGGGGGCCCTGCAGATTTCAGAACAAGTGGGGAGAGTCCCATGGCCTTGTTCAGGCCAGAGGGAGACAATTGGCCACCACAGTGTCATGTTAACATGCAGATTAGCCCAAGAAGTGCTCCCACTGGCCTTGAAAGGGTTATTTTGCTGAAAGGTAAGTTATTGTTACTACTACTTTCAGTCCTCCAACAATATCACCTATAAAGCTGCTCCTGCTGCATTGCTGCATCTTGCTGGCTGTGCTTCTGCTAAAACCACTAAGTGCTAGCAAGAGAAAAGCCCTGTGGTGGGACGTGTGCTCCGTTGTGGTGAGGCTGGGGGAGATTGCTGGCCTCTCTTTCCTCCCTGGTGGCTGAAGAGTCACCAGCCAGGGCCTGAGCTGGGGCTGGTCATGGTGCTAAGACTGCTGCTGGGTGAAGTTCTCAGTGGCAAAGGCAGCCTGCACCAAGGATCAGGGAGGTCCGATGCCTGTACCCAAGAGGAGGAATATTCCCCTGGCTCCCACCAGGCACCCTGACCTGCTGGTTTTTTTTATTATTTTATTTTATTCCTTTTTTTTTTTTTTTAGCACCTCCATATAGTCAAATGCTTTCACTCTAAGATACAAAAGAAAACATCAAAGTAAGTGTCCCTACACTGACATAAGGCTAGAATAATGGTGACCTAGTAGCTAAAGACTGGGACGAATACTGAAAGTAATTCACTCCCCTCCATAACAATGGGGCATGTGTGACAATGATATATACCAGGAGGCAAGGAAAGCCACTGTTGTTGGGCAGCGATACCCCACAAACCCAATTGTAGGGAGATCAATACTGTCATAGGACAATCATCAAAGCCCATCAGCTCATCATATTTTCATACCATAAGCAGCTCAAGGCGCCGGGGCTGCTTCTCCGGCAGAAAGCCCTGCGCGGAAATTTGAAGGGTGTGAAATCGACATGATTAATAATTATAGTTATTAGCACATGTACCAGCTGCTCATGTATGGCTTAGTCTGTGATTTATGGGGCCATAAATGCCCATATCTGCTTCTGACACGGAAAGGAGAAGGGCATGCAGTCGTGGGCAGAAAGCATCATCCCCGGTGCCAGGAGCTTTTCCTCCCTCCACCCCTGACAAAATTAAAACAACAACAAAAATGGGCCAAAAAGTCACCCCTGCTCCACAGCAATGGAAGGAGCCCTTTTGTTCACATGTCTGCCTTAACGGCGGCTGAAACCTGTCTCCTCAATGTCCCCAAAGCCTTTGAAGTTTGGATCTCAGCTAACAAGGGCCAGCATTTTCCCTCCCCCACGCAAATTCACACTGTTGCCAGGCTGCAAACAATCACCACACATATTACAGATGAAACCACGAGGACCAACAACAGAAGAAGCAAAAACGAATTGTCTAGGTGCCAGAAGTTAAAGCTTTTGTTTCCAAACGAAATTTGATTCCCCTCTCTCTGACTTCCTCCCCAGCCCCACCACCGATTTACAATGTGGTTCATGATGGAAAATTATTCTACTTTGATGTAATCTGAAAAAATGGCTTGAAATGGCCATGCACACAACATCACCACCCTGCCCTAGTAGATATGACAGTGCATTAACTCTTCCAATAGTTATTCTTCTGAACACTTATAGTAATGTTTTTTCCAGTTGCCAGCACAAGAAAACCCTGTTAGTGCTGCGAGAAGAGTCACAACTTGCCTGTGCCCATGCATGTGCAGAACATAAGCAAAGAGAGCTGTGGACCTATTTTTCCATAACTTTCATAGTGACAGACCAGCCACATTCTGTTCTCAAGCAGAAGCCCAAGTCAGTGTCCTGTCCAAGGGGTGCCACTGAAGGCAGGAGTAGTGCTGCACCTCTCCTCTGGATCAGGTGGTAGCAGAGCACATGGCAAACAGACTAACTGCATCCCTAACACATCTCAGGAATTCTTGTGAGCCATGCCATTTCATGAAGCCTGCTGATCTCACATTGACCTGCTGGGCTAGAAACTTCAGTGAGACGAAGGATTTCCTGAACAGTGAAGATAGATAAATGCAGTTTGGAAAACAACACAGTGCAGTGATGCATCTCAGGGGCCACAGTGGTATCAAGATACTGGAACAGCCTCCGGCAAACACTGAAGTTGAGGTGCAAGATGGGAGAGAAAAGGCATTTTGTCGCTGTTTTGTCTTCAGTACTGAAATGCACCCGTCAAAAAAGCTTGTGATTTTTTTCCTGTATGCATTTGTTGGCCCTTGTGCATGCTCGGGAAGGCCTGGTTTTGAAGTGCAAGCTACCAGTAGTAATTTGAATGCATAGTGTTGTCTGTTTCCCTATGTATTGCTGGAACTATATCCTAAACAAGAACGTTTTAGTCTCTTAAATTATAAGTAGCCCTCCAGGACAGAATCACAGAATCGTAGGGGTTGGAAGGGACCTTGAGAGATCATCTAGTCCAACCACCCTGCCAGAGCAGGATCCTCTAGAGCACAGCACACAGGAACGTGTCCAGGTGGGTTTTGAATGTCTCCAGAGAAGGAGACTCCACAACTTTTCTGGGCAGCCTGTTCCAGGGCTCTGTCACTCTCACAGTAAAAAAGTTTTTTCTGATATTCACATTGAACTTCCTGTGCTCCAATTTGCACCCATTACCCCTTGTCCTATCACTGGTCATCACTGAAAAAGCTTAACTCCATCTTCCTGACACTCATGCTTTACGTATTTGTAAACATTGATGAGGTCGCCCCTCAGTCTCCTCTTCTCCAAGCTAAAGAGACCCAGCTCCCTCAGCCTTTCCTCATAAGGGAGATGTTCCAGTCCATCATCTTTGTGGCTCTTTGTGACATTGGATAATGACTGAGCTATAGCCAAACATGTCGTGTGCTCAGCTCAGACAGAGTAATTTTGTTGAGTACAAGAATAACTGGGTGAAATACGAGGGCCTGGGGTCAAACTAAACCATCTAAAGCTTCTTTATCAACTTCCATTGCATGAATCTGGAACCCTCCTACAGTGAGACCACAGATGTGGGTGCTGCATGGGGTGGAGGTGTCAGGCTGGGTTCAGATGGAGCATCAGCAGTGCCTGTAGCAGGATTGCAGAGCTCACCAGTAAAGCCAGCAAGGGGATGGCTGGTGCTCACCCTTAGCGCTGCCAGGCTCCAGCACAGCCGTGTGCAATGAGGCTGCTGGCTTCTGGTGGCTTCAGGGAGAAGCAGCATCTTCTATTTGGACTCAAAACTCCCACAGTTGGTTCTGATCTCATGTGGTGTGTTGATTGGTTTTTTTGTTCATCCCAATCTCCTAAAATAACCCTAAACCCCCTTTTTCCACAAAGATGTGTTGTAAGTGTAGGCACATGTGTGTGCATGTGTATGTGTATATGTAAAATAGAAAGCTGTAGAAACATAAGGCAGATTCTCAACTGCTTCATGTAAACCATCTCACTGGGTTTTGGCAAAGACATCCATACCAGGGATTCTTTGTACTGTCACTTTGGACATCCAGGGTAGATTGAGGCCTCAGATTCTTCCATTTTTATATTATATGAGCATGTGACAAGAAGGAATCTGATTTATTTTTTTTTCCAGATATGTATATATCTACCTGTAAACATGAGTACATCTATGTGTAGTTTCACCTATGTATACACATTTTAAATATTAATAATTTCTTAAGTATCATATCATACTCGGATATTCTGTCCCATTAGTCAGTCTTATTATATGAGGGGACAAAGCAACCACCAAATGTGAGTTCACTGACCTTTTTATGAAGAAGTTCATGTGCAGAAGCATGTAAATATATGTGTGACTATCTGTGTGCATCCATGCCTGCATCACATGTGTGTATTTGTAACATATAATTTCTCCACTGAAAAGTTGGCAGAAGCAGTAAACATAGTGATCAAGAAGTATCCTATTCAGGTAAAATGAGCTAACCTCACTTTTATATTCACATAGAAACTGAATTCTGAACTAGAAGTAATTTTGTTATTTGCTACATTCAGGATGTAACCCAAAGGGAACCATTCAGAAATGGTTAACTGTTGGTTGTATTCAATCACCAGATGAAAATGTCACAAAAGCTTTTTTCATGATATATTTATTCACATAAGGCCTGCTTAGATTTTACTCTCAAGCAACATAACAATATGTTTTACTTCACTGAAGCAACACTGATTTTCATAGCTGAGATTCAAATAAATGGAAAGTTTTTAGTTATTATGCAAAATAAGTGATTTTACAACAGGCTAGTAATATCTATTGTAAGGTCAAGGGAGGGAAAGTGGGAAGAGAACCTCATTGGAGTGAGGAAGAATAAGATCACTTTTGCTTTGTAACAAACAAGTTAAAGAAATCATGTCGAGGTCTCACAGTAGGTCTGTGACCTGTATGCATGGCACGTGATAAATGGGGAGAGCCATCAAGGTAGCAGGATAATGAAGGACAGCCTGGAAAATAACTTTAGCTCCTGGTTATTTCACCTGATTCATAACAGTGCTGTATCAGACAAGCTGGAGGGTATTTTCTGGAGGTATGTTTTTATGTAGTGTATAGAAAACAGTGAGGAAGTATGTGATTTCACTAGCAAAAGCATCCTGAATAAAAAGGTAATCAGGTGACAGAATGGCCAAGGAAGCCCATGAGGTACTTATCTAAGAGAAACTGTGTGTGTTTATACATAAATATGTATGTGCACAAACATGTGTGTGTCTATGCATGTGTATATATATTTGAGTATATGCTGATCTCTGTGAGTGTATGCAAATGATCTGCTCTCATTCAATAAGCTCTCAGACCTCTTCCAAGCATAGAACTTCTCAAATTATTCCTTTCTTTTTTTTTTCTTCTGGACTCATCAGAAGTCCAGAAGGAGATCAGAAAATGAGGAATTTGTACTAAGGTGGGCCAGACAGGATTCAGAATTTGTAGAGGAAGGGAAATTTAAAAACATTTAGTGAAGACTTTCATCATCAGAAGATAAAGTCAACAAAGTTCAAAACCACTTCAGTGACCAGTGAGACACTGGTTGTCTGTGTGAAGGGACGTTACAAAAAATGTATTGGAATTAAAGACAGTGGGGAGAGCCATTGCTTCCAGAGAAAGGGCTGGAGAATCACAGGTGCTGGCCTGACAGGGGGACCTAGTCAGAGGTAACTGTAGGCAGAAAAAGTCTAAACATCACTGCTGGAAACTGAAATTCTACAAGGAACATTTACAGCAATTCAACACCAATCATAACTATTTAACTAGTTCAATAATATGTTACCCAGTTAGTCTGCAATTTTCCTAAAGAACAGTTATGCAGAAATGGGCATCTGCTCAGATCACCCAATTCAAAACAAACCATTTGCATAATAAATATTTGCAGAGGAGCGAATGGGTGTGGTTTAGGCAAGTGCACAGATGAACATAAAAATCAAATACAGCTAGAAAGAAGCTAGGCTTAATTACCGGAGGCAAACAAAACAAGAGAAAGCCTTCGTATTTCTTCAACTACTTTAAAAAGCAGATAAAATATCTCTATATGTCCATTTGCCTCATTCCAGGGACATCATTTTATTTCTGTTCCTTACTGTTTAATAAAAAGGAACTTGTGGGCCTGTTCCAGTGTCCTAGAACTGTGTTTCATTTGCAAGTGGATAGTTTTGAGAGTATACATGTCTGCTACTGTGGGTATGCAGGGACATGAGGGTAGATGGCAAAAAGCCAGGGTCTACAGCACAGTTCCCAAATGAAGTCTGCTTCACAATGGCACTCTAGGTTAAAAAATAGCTACAGCTTTTTTGATATTAGACGTTAACTCAAACACTGCTCTTGTACTTCATACCAGCATGTGTTGTGGGAATTTAAGTGGCACTTTTTACCTCCCATGGTCTCCTTTCAGCTGTAATTTGTCCATTACTAATGGAACTTATTACATGAAATCCTCCAAAGGAAATATCAATTTCTACCCTCGTTCACAGAGTTAGATGTAGCGTAGCAGTGGATGAAAACGAGTAAAAAATGTTTTGACTGGACTCACTTGTTGATTGTGGACAGCTCAGAAGAGCCTGTGAAATGGAGAAAACTGAGAGAAGGGTGTTAAAATGAGCATCAAGAAGGCTAGAAAGGGTGAAAAAAATCCAAACAACAAAACCCTGAAAAAAACAAGCCATCTTTCCTGGATCTCAAGACGAGGAAATTAAGTTGGAAGGATGCAAGAGAGAAAAGCAGGACGGGTGGCATGGCAGCCTAGCCAGGAAAAATCCTTGTAGCGAGATCCTTGGCATGTTCCCAGCGTGAGGAAACGTGATGAACCTTTAATCCAAGCACATTCTTCAAGGGGATCCTGCCTCTCTTAGCAGCACAGAAGCTTGTATGTGGTGAGGAGGGCACAAGAGCAAGGTCTCTCCATGTGACCTCTGCATGGCAATATGTAGTAGTGACATATTAAATATGACCAATATTTTCTTCAGAACTGAGTTTAGGAAAATACATGATCAGCTGTGGTCAGCAAACAAGACCATAATGTGGTGTCTATCACAGCATTATCACTGTATTAATGGAGCCATTAATCACTATCAAAACTGTATTAGGAGTGAAGATAGCCAAAGAGAGCTTAACTGACAGCAAGTGGCCATAAACCTGTCCAAAAACTAATTTGATTACCATCATACCAGCATCTGTGCCACTTATGAGGGTTCATTTTTTTGATGAAATTAAGTAGACAAGTCGTTCATGCGTATAATAGATATCTAAATCATGGTAAACATGTTGCTGGCAAGAGAAGTAGTTAAAGAAAGTGAGAGATTGCTTTGCAGGTGAAATTCCAGGCAAAATGCACTGCTGGCGTCACAACAGTTGGTTAGAAAACCGTTGTCAAACTCATCTTGCCAAGCCGTGAGTGAGAAACGTTTTGGATACACATTCAACAGAATAAATGCTGCTGAAAGTCAGGGGATGTCGGGAGCCTCCAGCCATTTACAAGAAGGACGGCCTTTGCCAATATAAACTCTTGCTCTTTATCGGCAATAAATATTCCCTACAAACAATCTGTTTTATTCATAGACAGTTGGACCCATTATGTTTTGGTCTTGACAGACGGGACAGTAGGATGCTGCATTTAAATGACACAGACTGTATAGGAATGTATTTCCAGATGATGACTGAGCCTGGAGCTTCCGTATAAATCAGGGGAGGGAAATTATTCTGAAAGAAATATGCTCAGATTTCAGCCTCATAAATACAGAGAGAAACCAAATTTTCAGGGCTTCTTAACTTTTATGTGAGCATTTTAATGGTGATTTTCAGCAGCTACTAAGAAATTCACGTTTGCTATTAGCAATGTTATACACATGAGAAGTCTCTCAGGAAAGTAAAAAATAAGGTTGTCAGGTCTACACATAACAGAGAGGCTCAAGTCTGAAAAGATCTGCATTTTGGAGGTCAGGGATCACTGGATTTGCGGGTAGAACAAAACTATCCAATGGACAAAATGAATATAAACTAAACCTCACAGTTTTCCCACTTGCTTTACCATGCAGCTGATAGAGGTGTGAGTGAATGTGTAGCTGCACACTGAGCCACCATTGGAAGGAAGGGAAAAGGGCAGATAGTTCCAACAAGAAAGTAGCTGAGAGCCAAACAGACATGTGAAAGCCTGCCTGCTTTAACTTGCCACTTTTAAATAGACTTGCAGCTGGCCATCTTAGGTCGCTTCAAATGTGTCCCACATAGGTGCTGTACATATGCTGAATGCATAATATAATTGAATATGGAACGGGAAGAGGATCGGTCCCCAGAGAGGGAGATTGTTTCTTCAAACTAGATGTTAATGATAGAGTGAGTGACATTTATCTCCAGTCCTTTTATGAATCACTGAGACGCAAACAGTGAACACCTTGCCTTTGCTGTGAGCTATGCCTCAAGCCATGGGAAGCTGCCTGCCATTCACAAGCCAGTGCCTTGTAGGCAGCTCCATCTTACCTGAGTTCGCAGATGGGCCATTCCCCAGGTGGGTCTGGCAAAACACTTCTCATTAATCATTGCTTAAAGCCCTCTCAGTGGGAAGACCTCAGGTTAGACATCATTTGGAAATAAATTGGGTGAAAAATAGCTCTGACAATAAGGAGCTCACACAGAATTCCCCTGTGAGAGCTTCAGCAGTGTGAAAACAGACTCTTCCAGGACACTAAATGATCTGTCAGTTAGTAAATGACATTATAATCCAGTTTTATGCCACAGACAAATCAAAGCCTCTGCTACACTTCCTCATTCCTCCCTCTATTTTCCCCCTTCTACCTCCTTTAAAATGACTGAATATTTGAGTTAGGGGAAGAAAGTAAAGAATCTGCTGCAGAATTTACAAAACATACCCTTTATGTTCAGTAAGGAAAATAGTATCACATTTTTCATGTTAAGCAATAGACAAGAAACAAAATACCTCAGAAAGGAGACAGAGTGTTTTGATCTGTGGTGCAGGAAGGAGGGACTGCAATTTTGGTTTCTACTTTGCCCCCTGACTGTTCTCTAAGACCCATTTGACTATCCCTCTCAATTTTACAGGTGAAGATCCTGATTCTGCACACACCTAACTTTCTGCAGGCCGCGGCTTAGTGACATGCTGAAGAAAAAGCTGTGCTTGTGCTTGTGCACCTTGATGTTTGAACCAGGGCTGCAATAGCAACATTGCACTTGCTCACCTCATGGAAGTGGAACTCCTACCTGTACAGCACCCTGGAGACTTGAAGAACTGTTTAAAGTGAGACTAATCTAGGAGAAAAATCACGGCAGAGGTAAGACAGTTGAAGCAAGTCACCTTACTTTGTTCAGAACACATTTGCCAGGCATAACTGTCCCGGAACAGCAAGAAGTTAACTCCCAAATGCAAACACACTTCCCAGACAAATAGCCAAGTTGCAAACACTTCCAAGGGATAAATTTAAGTCTTGCAATGTTGTCTTGTTGACTCTGTTCTCCTTCTGCCGTCATCAATGGCAGAAACCCACCCACATGATGCTGCATGCTGGCTTATATACAGGAACAGTTGCTTACATATTACACTAGCAAGTGTTAAGGGCTGATTTTCAATGGGTTCCAGCTATGATATCCAGTGTTCTTGCATAATGTAAGAAGGTTTCTTTGAAGCCTCTCTATTCACAGTCCTAACACAACAGGTCTTGGAGTGTTTACAGCAGTCTGAATCCAGGCAGACTATTATCAAATGGTGATCATCACCATGTGGCAGCAGTAACAAATATTTTATGACTCAGAGGCTGTGCAACAACCAGTTGTAGGCCTGATCCCTTGCTTTACCTTCCCACTGAAATGTCCCTAAGGTATTTAAAACTCCTTGTTCTCATGCTTTTGCCCAGAGACCTATCAGCTTTTCGTCAGCAGTGAATCACTGGCTTCTGCCACAAGGTCTATCAAATCATATCAACCCTTTAGGCTGCCTCAGCTTTCCTATCTAGGGGTTCAAAATAGACCTCAAAGATTGGTTGGCCCCAAATACTATGTTCGTTTATCTTCCAGTATGGTTCATCCAGAACATGGGGAAGGTCTCAGTGCAGTCCATGCTGGAGTTCCTCCCTAAGCCCTATCTGTTGGTATCCTCTGCCCAGAGCATGCCAGTGCGTCCCCTAGCATGGTTATTTGCTAAGAAATGAGAGCAATATCGATTATTTAGCAAACACACAGCCCATCTGCACCATTTCTTCCTGCTCCATGAGCAGCCTTGCTGAAATCAAGCTTAAAATTGATAATATTTCCATGGCATATTGCTGTCAGATTTCCAATCATGGCCTCAAGGTGTGGAGAAAGGGACACCGTTCCAGCACTTGTCCCAACTCAATATGTTTGCACCTCTCTGCTGGCCTCTGGAAATGATGGGGATGCAGCCAGCCTCGCTCATCATGCAGAATTAGTGAGCATGTGAGTTTCTTTGCATGGCAGCCCAGCACAGCAGTCAGCAAGTAAGAAGATTTATTGCTTTATTTGACACTCTGTTATTCACTAACTGAGCATGACACGTCTGGGACTAGGAACCATCCATTTGACATCAGTGATCCTTTTTTGCATTGATTGAGTTTATCCAGTTCATGCCCAGAATACAACCTGGGTAAGGAAACACTCCCAAAATGGGCTCAAATGGGAGCTGCTGTTTTTATTCTTTTTTTTTTTTTTTTTCAGGAGAATGAATATGATGGACAAATGACCTCATATGCTACAGAGCAAGGAGAGGTGATGTCAGTTGCTTTAGCACCATCCTTCTTGTCACAAGGCACCATAATGATGAGAAACCATTTTTTTAATGCTGATAGACTGGTGGGGAAGCACAGATCAAAATGCCATGAATAATACCAGCAGTGTCTGGGGTGTGAGCAAAATTAAATTACCATTCCTGGCCCATAGATGAGACCTTGCAGGATGTGAGTTGCACTGTTCAGGACATGATTTTCCATGTGTGCTCTGCAGAGCTGGGAACACAGATGGCCTGACTGGTAGGGCAAGTCAAACTGCATACACAGGACTCCGACTAGCTCTGAACTAGAGATAAAATACAGAAAAGCAGGAAAATGTTATCAGTCTTACACAAAGCATATATTAAGCTTTGAATGCACTTTGGTTGCACAGGCAGCTTGGGCTATCACTGGACTAATGAAGTGACCCTTTATGTGTCAGAGCAACACTGACAAATGAACCCCTCCGTGTTTGGGTGTTAAATCAGAACCCTTCCTGAACACTTCAAATACTTCTGTGAAACCCAAAGGAGAGCTCGTGCTTCCTAAATGGAGTATTTTAATTTTTTTCCTTACTTGTAATTACTTGCAAGTCTGTAGTTAAAATGCCCTCTATGCTGATGAGTTCCAAGGACTTTTTGTTGCTGCTATTTTGCAGATTTTAAAAGGGAACTTGCCCAGCAGGTGAGTTTAACCTGGAGTTTCAGCTCTTTTTAGCCATTTAGTCATGAAGAACATTCCTCCTCCTTTATATGTAGATGTTGATATGGTAATGCATATCCAAATTATGGCAGGACAGAAAAGGGAGAGAAAGAAGTGAGCTTTCATTATAAAATATGTTAATAGCCAAGCTCCTGTTTCAAACCTATCAGTGCTCATTTATGTTTTGGTGTGCAATTAGCACTCAGCAAAGCCATCAGGATGGCAGCCCTGGCAGGCAGAGCTGGACAGTGATGGTACTTCAGGGACCAGAGGAGACAAGATGTATGGTCAACCTACTTGGCATCTGAAAAAGTCAGCAATGTCCTCTGTTGTCTGATCTGCTTTTCACTAGGGAGCCAAGCTCACCTCTTCAAAAACAAGTTCCTCCTTTCAGCAGACCTGTCCTCTCCAGCAGCTTGTAGAAATAACACCAGGGGTTTCTAAAACACAAATCCTCAAATCCCAGCTATGGTTCAAAGTCATGTTGTCTGTTTAGGCCATGACTTACCAGAGCTACTTCCTTGGCCACTCTGGAAACACATCAGATTACACAACAGCTCCATCTAGTCTCCTTTGGTCGTGATTGGAATTTCCTACTTTTCCTTTTCACTTATCAATTATATTTCTAAAACAGGCAATCCCAGGCTTCTTTTATCTCCTCGCCATCTGTTTTCTTGTAAAAGCAGGTCCCACCACTGGTCTTTATACTATTCCTGCACATTTTCATTATACCTTGATATTGTTTCTTTGATATTGTAGTTGCATATTGGTATTTGTCCTCTAAATTGTGGAATATATTTTCTTCTAAAAAACTTTTCAGTTCTTGCCACCACAGTTCTTTTGTCAACGTGTTATGGGTTGTCTTGCATTGGTCTACACTTCACTACAAAGGAAAATTATAGAAGAATAATTTGTTTTGCATAAAATACTTCATCTACCCAAATGCGACTGATTTTTAATTTAATATTTGTTTTCTTCTTATTAGAAACCATAATATGGCACAACAAAGCACTTGAAGACAAATCTTTATTTATTTATATATATTTAAAAATCTATTCAAATGCAAGATGGATATTTTATTTCCCAGTCATTCAAATGGAACAAACGTAGAACTTTTCTTTCTCCAGGTTTTTGTTTTGTTTTTTGTGTGTGTGTGTGGGGGGGGGTTGTGTTGTTTTGTTTGTTTGTTTGTTTTTTCCAAATTGAATGGATAGATTTTGTGAGACATTTTAGTTTGTGGGGAACCATGGAGTCCCAGGGCTGGTATTTCTCCAAGCAGCTTTTCAGCATGAAACGTAATGTATGTAACCTCAGGAGAGACCATCATTAGCTTGTGTCACAAAGACAAAATGCCATTTATTCTTTGTTTCCTGTCTCTAAGCAATATTTTTCACACCTAATTCTCAGATTCTTTCATAACATTTTATGCCAGGCCATATGGAAAGTCTGACTATATTAGATCAAGAAGCTCTCCATTATTTTTTATGATGTTGACACATTGAAATGATTATATGTGCTGGCCTGTTTTTGTATCCATGAATTGCCATCTCATAAAAAACAAAACATTCTGAGTAGCAGAACGTTTCAACAAGCTTCTTCCAGTTAGAATGCCAATAAAGCTTCTCATACATGCTTCGCTTCTCAAAGCTACTTTCTAGTTATAGTCAGTGGTTTTCATTTCAGTGGCACATTCTGCTTCTTAGGCACATCGAATATCTGTGCACTGGCCCACTCCCAGGCTGGGGACCTCCAGTTCTCACGCTTTGAGAAAGCTGTGAAGGTCTATTTTATTCCATGAAGTTCTGCATCTATTTCCAAAGACAATATAAAAATCATCATATGCTTATATCCACCATTAAAAATGTCAAAATCCCCCATATCTCTTCCACCAGTTTACTATAGGCAGATGTAAGACAGATTATCTCAGCTATTCCCTTCATAATTTTTAATTATGAGCTGTCTCTGTCACTTGTAGCAAACTTCCAGTCTCTGAGATTTCTCATCTTTGTCATCATAGAGTCATAGCAAGGTTTGAGTTGGAAGGGACCTTAAAGATCATCTAGTTCCACCCTCCCTGCATGGGCAGAGGCAACAGCACACTCAGGGAAGACCTTACAGTGATAACAATGGCAGTGAAGTTTGTTAGAAAGACAGTTTTCCTACCAGTTTGGGTAACCAAGGCAGCCAGTGGGGTCTGAACCACTTCTGAGTTTAGGCTATTTCCAGATGCTTGAGAAGCATGTTAAACTAAATCCTAAATTCAGATCAGAAAGAAGGCATGAGAATGTCTCTTATTAGAAAGAAGTTGCAGCCTAAAAAGACGCAGATATCCCACAGCAGATAGTCTGGGCACCAGATGGAGGTATGGAGGCCACATGGAGGCTGTTCTGAGATACAGAAATCTGAGCAAGGCAGAATCTGAGATTACTGAGGAACACAATAAGATCTCGAATGAAGGATTCAAAGTGGAGATAAGGAAAAGGTACTCAAGATACACAGAGAAACATCTCCTCTGTGTTGAGACAAACATGGCTCCTGGAGGCAAGTTAAATGCTAGCATTTAAATCTGTCACTTATAAGCACATGCAGAGACAGTCACAGATACAACAACAACCTGTGCCACCTCCGATGCATGTTTTTTTAGAGCAGAAAAACCAAGAAGGATTTATATGTAGGAGCGAGACAGATGAGGTGACCCTTTGCTATCTTCTAGCCAAAAGTGACTATTAACCCCTACACCTGTGATGGGGTGGGTTCTGTTCTGCTTTCCTTGAATGTGGAGAAGGTTGTTTCTTGAGGAATTCTGAAACAACTCTCACCTTCTTCATAGCTCACAGCCAAATTCAAGTCACAAAGGGTACTACTATGGGTCTTCACAGTTTGTTTCTGTTGTCCTTTTCAGAGCCAGTAGAGCAAAAACCAAAGCAAGAATTGCACAGCTCTGTGGCTGAGAAGAGGCTTTCAGGTATCATTGGGATGCCTCTTTTGATTTCATGCTTCTGCTTGTTGGTTCACATCAGGAAGACCAGTAAGACAGGAACCTGGCAAGTCACCACAGAAATAAATAACCAAGAGAATGGGTGTCTCAGGGAAAGGAGATCACTTTTTTTCAGAAAGTTTTACTGGAGTTGACAGAAAGTCAGGACTCCCATGGGCTCAGAGGCAGACGTCGGGTTAGCAAAAGTTGTAAATCAGCAAAATCAGTGAAATTCCAGGTTTAGAGTAGGTCCAGCACAGAGACTGAAAGCTGTTAGACATAGATATGTCACCAAATTGTAGGGCTTTTAAAATTCTATCAGTTTACTTTCACTGCTTTGGGTTCATCTTCAAGTTTGCCATCCTTCAGGGGATTCCTGCCAGTTCCTGCTTAAACAAAATCAGCATAACTGAGAACAAATAAAATGGTTACCACTTCTCTCAGTCATATAAAGTTCCTAATCTAGTGTCACACTATCTATGTGAGGTAAATACCAAAGCTCCACATTTAGGAACTTGAGAGTTGCAGTAGATTAAAAAGTCATCTTTACCCGAGCAAGCTAAAATAGATATGGAATAAATAGGAATATAGTCTTCAGTGCCATTCAGCTGACTGCTTGAAACACAAAGGAGCAAACTTCTTTGAAAAACCTGATGAGTATACTTAGTCCTCTTCCATGAGTCACTTAGGAAAAGAGGAAACTATTTCAGCACAGACTCATTTGGTTGCTGGGCACATTTTCTTGATTCAATGTGTTCTTTTAGAAATATTGAAAAAAAACAGTTTACAACTAAAGTAGCAAGAGGCCCCAGCTTTTAAGATGCTTTTGCATTGTATGAGCAAAGTAAGGTTCATTAAAAAGTACTGTGTATTCTTGATGTCTGGTGTACATCAATACAGCCTAGGCAGGACCTCAAACGCAAATTAGATAAAACATATTTCATGGAGTCGAATATACCTTGCAACTTAAGGAAAACCTGGAAAGCCTAATGAAATACTAACCAAACAGCCTCTAATTGTCTTATTCCCACATGACCAGATGCAGAGAAGTCTGTTGTTGGGAATCACAGTGTGTAAGAGCCATACAAAAAACATATTTATTTAGTTGAGGAGAATGTATCCATCTCTCTGTCAATAAACGTCTAAAGGTTTGAGCCTTCTGTGCTCATTCCTGAGACATCTCCCTCTTACCATACTCTCTCAAATCTTACCATCAATCTGTCATAACAAAACTAAGTGATCTATTTTTTAGTTCAGGGAGGGATTAAATCAAATTGTAGTTCATACTGATCAAAACCCAAAAGCTGCACTGCTGCTGTCATTAGGGTGATCCTGGGGTATGTACATCCAGAGAGACATGTTCATGAGCTAAGGGATTATAAATAGGAAGTCCATGAAAGCAATTTTAGGAGGCAGAAGAGTCTGAGGAGATAAAATGTCAGGAGAGGCGTTTCTTTTTCTTTGGAAAGCAAAGTAATTTCAGCTAGATTAACTATTCCTGTTGCTTTCCACATCTCTCTTTTCTTTTTAGATACGGAAAAGGTTTTCAGAGGCTTATCAGTAAGTGGCAGTCACTAGGAGTGAGGCAATCTTTCCTGTATTAGCTACCAAGCAAAACCATTTTGGCTTATGGCTGGTGTGAAGCAAGGCTCACAAAACAGCCAGTGGGAGACAAAAGACTCACAGCTGTCCAAGGAACAGATCCTTAAGGCTCCTGTATGCTCCTTTAATTCATTTTAAATTGCATGCATTTATGCTTAAAGACTTCTACAGACTGTGTTCACTGTGACAAAAGTCTGACTCTGGACATGCTAAAACAAATTATTTCAAGAGAGAGATGAGAGTGTCAACACTATCAGGAATTAATATCTATTTTTTTCCTGATGTTACATGATTCAGACATCAAACTATCTCCAATGCCAGAAGAGTGTTAACTGCTGTTTTGTGCCTTCAACTGTGCTGAGCCCAAATCCATTATGTAAGGTTTAAATCTGTCCTTTGAGAATAATGATTAAGGGTTTTTCTGTAGGTAATTTTTTCTTTCCTATTGCATCATGGAAAGCAATGGGCAGCAAACAGCTCGGCAGAAGGGTTAACATGGGATGCTACTGGGCAGGGAAAGGGGGAAGTATTTGCATAGAATAGCATCTGGAATCTATATGCCCTCAAATACTAGGAGCAGGGAAGCAGTTTTCCACATTCATTACAGCCTGGTAAGGAAGAGGAGAAAAGAAACATGGGGGGATAGAAAATGAACAGGGGGACTCCTTTTGTATCTGTGTCCAATATGGTTTCTTTTGATTTTTCATTCTCCATAGTCAAGAGCTCCCCATGGGTTCTCATCTGTTACCCAGGCTTTGCCATACCTGCCTGCCTGTGTGAAAATGGCTCAGCTGCCAGCGCTGGATGAGGCTAACAGATCACATCTATCTCTCTGGCATCTACTGAGCACACAGAGCTCCAAGGATCAAGCCCTGGACAAGAGCACAAAAGCAGGTCTGTATAGAAGCAGCCAACCTTCTGCATCGTCCACGGCTCATTGTGTGGACACTGGAGGTCAAAACTCATCCACATTCC
>NW_009953940.1:533755-545360 GCF_000747805.2 Chaetura pelagica
ATTCCTGCTTTGTGTGTGTGTGTGTGTGTGCGCTCCCGGGTGTGGGTCAGAGTGTGAGCAAAAGGCAGTGCAAGGTTACACCACAGTGTTGTTCTACTTCATCATTTTGGGCCGAAATTCACAGAATGGAAAACATTTCAAAAGCACTGGAAATGTGCATATGTGTTTTACTTAGAGACAGAGATTAGAAATTAGAGACAGAGATTATACAGATACAGATACAGATACAGACATAGACATAGACATAGATATATAGATAGATATAGATGTAGATATAGATATAGATAAAGGTATAGGTATAGGTATAGAGATGCAGATATCGATAGGTATAGGTGTACAGAGAGAAATGGAGATGAAGATAGAGATACATCCTTGCTATCTTAAAGTACAGCAATTCTGGACAGCAAGTGCAGATTAAAAGGGTTTTCACATTCTGATAGCGAGGTAGTAAGAGCTGTCTGGCTTCCGGAGCTTGCATGCAGAAAGGAAAGGGGAAGAATGCAATTAAAAATGCAAATTATAGAAACGTCTGCCAGGTGAACATGGACCTGTTGTTACTAAGGAGGATGGGATGAAAAAATCCTGAGAAACTGGAGATTAAATCCAAAGTAAGCACAGAAGCAAAATAATAAGTGACAAGGATCAGGGAATGTATATTTGAAAGGGGAAGGGAAAACTTGAATTTTTGTGGAATAGTACTAGAAGGGGGGGGAAAATAATTGCAAAACATGACAATATCTATTTTGATAGTTCTTCCTTTTACATGAGTTTAGATGAGTTCAGTAAAACAACCCATTTCCAATGACCAGTAAACCTTCTGAGAATTCACACGTCATTTATTTGTACTATTTTCAGAACAGAAGCAAATCCACTAAATTGGAAAATTTAGAGAATGAATGCCTGGCATATAAGAGCTAGAGTTTTCACTCTACAGCACAGGCACAAGGAGTTTCCTTTTCACTCTGGACAGCTCCTGCCTTCCTTCCTGGAGACATTTCACATTTCCTCCTCTGTCTGAGTTCCTGATAGGAGTCTTTTCCTGCAGTCTCTGCTTCTGCAAGAGATCCCTCTCTAGCCATCAGTGAGAAGTGCATCGAGTAGTCCAAAGAGTTTACTTTATGAGCCTGGTGTATGTTTTCACTATCTTTGATAATATTGTATTAACAAAGAACCTGAGAGCTCATAAGCATTTTTCTTTCCTCTCCCCCACTGTCTCCCTTCCACTTGCCCTCTTTTCTTCCTTTCCTTCCCTTCCCTTCTCTTTCTTCCTTCCTTTTTTCTTTCTTTTTCTTTCTTTGTTTCTCTTTCTTTCTTCCTCCCTCCCTCTCTGCAACCCCTCCTTTTTTCCTTCTTTTCCCACTGTCTCTATAGACCCTTTCAGTCTCTATAAACGAGTGACTGAAGAAAGATTTGCTGTCCCATTCGTTCCGCACTGCCCCCATAAAAAGCAAATATTTTCAGGTTGACTGAAAGTTTAACTTTGTTATTTTTTTTATTTTTAAAGAAAATCCAGCGTGACATGGCACGCGTTGGTGCCCTTGCCACTTAACAAATTACTTGTTTTTTTGACCTAAGTTAAATGCTGTGCAAATTTCCCTTGTCCATGTTTTCATTGTGTGCAGACTTCACTGATAAAGAATAAAGAGCTAACTTGTTGGGACTTTTTAGCCAGAGCTTTCTTCCTTCACAACAGATTTTTTTTCTACTGTGTCTTTAATGACACAAAAGCCTGGATCAGGAGCTGGTGTAAATTGACCATTGCAGGATTGCCCTCCATGAAGCCATGCTGCTTTACACCAGTTGGTGGTGGTCTGGACATTCAGACAGGGTTCCAAGGTGCAGCAAGGTCTTCTTACCTGGCACTGCGTTTCCCACCTCAGGGGACGACTGTATTTTACCAAAGTAAATCACCACCAAATACTTCCTCACAAGCCACCAAAATGCCAGCTGGGCAGGTGCTGAAAATCTCAAAGGTTTTGTGGTCTTTGCTAACACAAAATCTGCTTTTTCATCAATTCAGCCTTTCACCAGCAAAACCCAAGGGCTGGTTTCCCCACAGGCAGCCGGCAGCTGAGCCCAGCGAAGCTGTTCCAAGGGCTGGAGCATCAGTGGGTGCAGGCTGCCATCCCTGCCCCACACAGTATGGTGGGCACCTGGGGGATGTAGGCTCACTAATAGCCCCTGCATGTTGCCCCATAGATGCCTATGGCTTTGGGACAGGAGCTCCACAAGAGGCCCCCAAAATCAGCCATGCCCTTCATGGTGCAGCTCGTCTCCTCTACCACAACAACTTAATTACTGTACCTAAACCATTTGTCCACTCGGCCCTGAAGATTGAACTGGCTGTGCCCAGGCTCACCCCCTCCTGTCAACCCTCTTTTATTTTCTCTAACATGCCATTTAATTTTCAAAAGAGAGAAATACTGGATAGTTATAAATCTCAGCTCTCTCCCTGACCAACCCACAGTCCTTCTTGCCCTGTGTGCTGCTCTGCCTCTGCCAGTGATTTAGGCTGGGGGGTCAGCCCTCCCCACTGCTGCTGGCGGGTGGTCCAGAATGGGGAGAAGAGCTGGGCAGCCCAAGGAGAGGTGAAGTCTCCTTCTGTGATGTTGCAGTGGGGTTTCATTGCCAGCCCCTTGGAGACTCCTGTGACAGCCCTGCCCATGACAGATTGCTGGCCCAACAATGAACCCTTTGTGCCCTCCCATTACTCCTGCATCCTTAACTTGCACCAAAATCACTCCCTCCTCACAATTTTCCTTCCTCAAGAGAAAGCAAAAAGCAAAATAAACAAGCACTATTCGTTCTTCTTTAGGAAACTGATTCCTTCAACCTGAAAACCCCAGGACTTCATACTGACTTTCTTTGTACCATTGCATCACAGCAGTGCCTCTGCAAAGTAGTTTTGGAATGGATAAATCACCTTGCTTTGTTTTGTTTTCTCATCCTCATATGACTTCCTTTCCAGGGGCATGCGAAGTGATCGTTGCTTTAGAACACAGACTGGTTTGATGTTCTGGTTTGGTGTCAGAATATCAGCAGCTGAAATGGAGTCTTATTTAGCAGTGCATCACTGCTGAACTCTGCTTCTTTTTTTACAAAAGAGACAAAGGTTTTCCTAGGGGCAGCTTCAAAAGTCTAGTAATGGATTAAAACTGGAGGAGGGGAGATTTAAGTTAGACATTACGAAGAAATTCTTTAGTGTGAAGGTGGCAACACACTTGAACAAGTTGCCAAAGAAAGCTGTGGCTGCTCCATCCCTGGAAGTGTTCAAGGCCAGGTTAGAATCATAGAATCACAGAATCCTAGGGGTTGGAAGAGACCTCGAAAGATCATCTAGTCCAACCCCCCTGCCAGAGCAGGGTCACCCAGAGCACATCACACAGGAACGCATCCAGGTGTGTTTTGAATGTCTCCAGTGAAGGAGACTCCACAACCTCTCTGGGCAGCCTGTTCCAGGGCTCTGTCACTCTCACAGTAAAAGTTTTTTCTGATATTTACCTTGAGCCTCCTATGCTCCAATTTGCACCCATTACCCCTTGTCCTATCACTGGTCATCACTGAAAAAAGCCTAACTCCATCTTCCTGACACTCACCCTTTACGTATTTGTAAACATTGATGAGGTCACCCCTCAGTCTCCTCTTCTCCAAGCTAAAGAGACCCAGTTCCCTCAGCCTTTCCTCATCAGGGAGATGTTCCACACCCTTAAGCATCTTTGTGGCTCTGTGCTGGACTCTTTCAAGCAGTTCCCTGTCAATTAGATGGAGCTCTGAGCAACCTGATCTAGTGGGAGGTGTCCCTGCCCATACAGGTAGGTTGTAACTAGATGATCTTTAAGGTCCCTTCCAACTATGTGAGAAATTTCTTCGCCACTCTGAATGGGCAAAGAAGCTGGTGAAGGGCCTTGAGAACCACTCTTATGAGGAGCAGCTGAGGGATCTGGGGCTGATTAGACTGAAGAAAAGGAGGCCGAGGGGAGACTTCATCACCCTCTGCAATTACCTGAAAGGACGTTGTGAAGAGGTAGGCGCTCGTCTCTTCTCACAGGTCACCGGTGATAGAACCAGAGGTAATGGCCTCAAGCTGTGCCAGGGGAGGTTTAGACTAGACATTAAGAACCTTTTCACTGAAAGGGTTGTCTGACATTGGAACACGCTTCCCAGGGAGGTGGCTGAGTTTAAAAGTCGTCTTGATGCAGCACTTCGGGATATGGCTTAGTGCGGGACTGGGTAGAGTAGGGTTAATGGTTGGATTTGATGATCTTAAAGGTCATTTCCAATCCAAGTGATTCCATGATTCTATGAATGAAAGTTATTTTTGTACATGTGGGGCAAGAAATTACATTTATAACATTTAAATTCTGCACCCAGGAATATCAGCTTTGTGCACCTCGAGGACATCTGCAGTTCCTGGAGGCAAAACACCACAGGAGCACATGGCAAGAGGCTCGCCTCAGCAGTAACCCCAGGGTAGCTTCTGCTGCCTTCTCCCCCAATCCAAGGTCCTGTACCCATCACTACAATTTTCTTTCCTTGGGCCCTTTCTGGTTTCAGTCAAGGATGTCAGAGGTCTGTGCCAGCAGAAGGGATGGGCTGCAGAGGAGATTGTCCAAGACAGGTGCTGTGAGCAGCGGTCAGGGCTGGCTGGGAACCAAACCAGTGGATCAGGGGAGTGAAAAATTCTTCAGGGTGTTTTTGCAGATTTTTTTTTCACTCCTTTTCCAACCAGCTGTGGTTACTCTGAATTCGGCTGCATAAAGACACAGGCACTTTATTATCCCAAGTAACTGGATTATCACTTGTGGTAATAATCAGTGCCCTCTTTTCTGTAAGCAGTTAACAAGGCTCAAGCAGTGGGAGATAGAGTTACCAAAGGACAAGACAGCAGACTGCATATCTGTGCCCTGGCCACCGAGGAGTCAACGTAAGGAAACTTAGGTTGCTCCTGCTTGTCTTTTTCCTCTGGTTTCTGTTGCCTTTCTCCATAGAGGATCCCTCACTCATGCACAAGAGGGCATAAAGAGGAGCCTTGGGGAGCAGTGTGTGCACAGACGTCTGCATGTGTTCGCTAAGCAACTTGAGAGACAGCCTTTCTGGGAGGCTTGGAGGCTACAATGCTCTTGGAGAAGATTCCTCTCCCTCTGGCTTATCCTTTCCTGGTTTTTCCCTCATACAGTGAAGCTTTTACATGGGGACACCAGGGTTCTGGCCCCAGCAGTTACAGGGATGTACCTGTGCCCCACCTCTCCATGGTCAGTTAGACACTTCCAGAATTTCAGATGGCATCTGGGTTTCAGGACTTTTATCACTAGCTTTACCTTCATCTTTAAAATGGCCAAGATGTCAATCAGGTGCCTTTCCCTCATCTTAGACATGGCTTTTCAGTCCTGACAAGTTAGCAGACCTCCTGGAGGGGAGTGAGGCTACTTACCCGTAAGTGAATGGCTACATTCAGGCTTCCTCAGCAGGATTTTAGGAGCTCTGCTATGAAATTGCCTGCACCTACCTAGTCTGTGACAGCTTCTTTTGTACATTTAGCTTCCTTGCACTGCCAAAATAGTGCATCCTCTCCTAGAGCAGACTGTACTTCTCCTTATAAGTCTGCAAGGCACAATGATGAACAGCTATGGAAACTTCTCATCTACAACTTTTCAGAAGGATCTGCCTATTTTAAAGTAAGAATTTATTTTGTTAGAGTGATTGTTTTTATTCTAAAAGATATTAAAATATTATAAAAATATGTAATTATGTACACAGTCTCTACTTAGCTAATACTGCTAATAAGCACAGGAAATATATAGTTACTATAGACAAACAAGTTAGAAATTAGTCTACCTGTCTCTGCTCAAGTCACTGTGGAATGATCACTGACCAGCCATGCTCCAGATTCACACTTTTATCTCATCCCAAACATATCACACATGATGACAGTCTTTGTTTATCTAAGGAATTAATATACTCTTAATTTCAGAAGAAGAGTTGCACTACCCAAAACAATCAGACCATAAATCTCTAAAAATACCAGATTATCTCCCTGAAGGGGATATATTGTGCATTAGCAGAAAGAAAGTTGAACATAATGATAAAATTATAAAGGTGCCAGGGCAAGGTAAAGCCTCCACAAGATGGTATTACTAGCCAGACAGCATTTTGATAGGATGTGCATGGTGGAATTTCTGTAACACTTAAAGAAACATTAATTGTGGTACTTGATTTTTTTTTTCCTTCAAAGCCAACAGCAGAAAAATAGGGCACTTATTTAAAACTACAACAACAAACGAACAAAGAAAACCAGCCCTTCATAAGAGACACAGTCTGGGATGACAGGAGAGCCAGTGTTGAGATGGAAACAGCCTAAAGCCCTTGTCAAAGGCTTCCTTCCCTTTGCAACTCAAGCAACCTGCAAAATGACATCTTCCAAAACCAGAAGTCTCAGCTCTGCTGTGTGCATTTCTATCTGTATTGTGTGGAAGAGACTGACAACCTGTAGTGGTGCAGGAAGTGAAGCTCTTTATGTTATAAGTACAGCTTGAAGCCGCTTGAACCCACTGATCTGATCTGTGTCTGAGGACCCAATGAAGTTCAAAGATGGGTCTACAAGGCCTGTCAGGGTAAGGTAAATGCCCTGAAAAGGACGTGATGGAAAGTGCTGAAGTGGCAGCATCACTCTCCTGGGCTGCCCAGGCTCAGTGCTGGTGCCAGGGGAGGCCTCTTGCCCCTCTTATTAAATGATTCAGGAGTTCACATCTGCATGGCAGCACCACTGGCAGCTCTGCAGCAGTTTGCCAGCAGTTTGCCTCCAGTGCATCCCCCAAAAATGGACACTCTTCTGTCAATCCTATCAATCTTCAGTACTCTGCCCCACTCTTCTTAATCAAGACCACTTCAAAGACCCAAACCAGATTGGTTCACATGTGAACACTACCCAAGCTCTCTTCCAAGGGGGCAAATACTTCTCTTATGTTCCTTTGAACCACTGCTGCCCATTTACTTGTGTTTACTTTGTGTGGCCTATGGCTGAACCATGGAAATTAGAAAACAAACTCCCATTCAGCAAGTCATGTCAAAGGTGACTGCTGTGCCAGCGAGGCGGCTGTGGGACACACATTCCCCTGATCGGAGGCCTCTTCTGCAGCGCTGCTGTCTCCACAGTTACGTACCTGTCTGCAGAACCCTTCGGTTTATCTTGTCTATGCTGGGAGCCCTAGACGATGCCATCAATCTGACAGATGAGAGGGATGCTCCCATGACACTCGCACAATGGCCACAGTGCAGGAGGAAAAAAGCTCATCTCCCCCGCCAACCACCCGCCTTGGAGGCTGCGGGGCGAAGCGGGGCAGGCTCCAGCTCCACGTGCAGGTCTCGGAAACACAGGGAGCGGGAGAGGGCAGCTCATGGCTCTGGGGGGCACAGGAGGCCCTGCCAGGTGCCCTCAGAACACCAGCTGCCTGCACCGGTGTGAAGCAGGGGGACTGAGAGGAGCACAGGGTGTGAGCCACATGCAGGCATGGTGAGTGGAAAATCAACACACAGTTGGAGTGTAAAACCTGTGTCTCTAGAGCTGCCTGTTTCCAGAGGCTGGCTGGGGACCCACGTTCACTGTCTGGAGAGCTGGGTGGCAGCGATGGTGAGCGGGGACCCCCGTGGCAGCCCCCTGGGCTCTGCCCCCAAGCCCAGCACAAGCAGGGGCAAACGTCTCTGCAGCTCTGCAGATGGTTCAACAGCCAACGCTGCTCCCCCAGTGATCAAACCGTCAAGTGCCTAATGGCCTTGGGAAACAAACGCTGTGCTTTGCTACGGCGGCTCCACTTCCATCTCTACCAGAGCTCCAAGACAGAAAAGTAACTCAAATACACTTTATCACAGAGCTCTCTAATGCCCTTCTGATGGTCTTAGTTGTGTCTCTTTAGTGATCAAGTGATTTTTGAGACTTGCAGGCAAGACCAGAAAGAATACAGCAGCATAGCTTGTCAGCAAAACAGGATTTCCTGGGACTTTGTTACTCTTTGAAGGCCCCTGGAGGAGCTTTAAAAGTATTGCAGGGCCATAAAAGGGAGCTGGATGACTTTCCAGCTAGCAGGCTACTGCTGAGTCAGTGCAGGAGAGTTGAAGGCTGTGGTGCTGTATAGTATAACACAGTCCCCAAACATATTTGAGCACCTCAGAGAACTCCAAGCCAAGATAACTGCATTCATGTCTCCTCACCACAGTGCTGAGAAAAGCTGTCTTCTGCTCCAGCTTGCTGATCCTCCCAGCTCACTGTGGCTTGGCTGCCCTGTGCCCTGGGAAGCTGGAATTCAATAAACTTCACCCAGATCAGTCAAATACCTTTCACTGGTGCAGTAACAGCCAGGACTGTTTCCTGGGGACGGTGTGGTCACACTGCACTGTCTGCCTAGAGTATGATACAGCATCCAGTGCTAAAGCCGAATGAAGACAATAGGAGACTGTGCAGTAAAACATTAACCAGGAATCAAAAGCCTATCACCGACTATTTTTTATAGATATAGTTCAAAGAGCAACCTGAATAGGAGATATTCACATGTAAAACCGCAAAAAGCAGAACTGGAAGCCCAGTTTTTCTGTTGCAGAGGAGTATATTCGGCTCAGGATAATAATTTCCCCATATTTGGCTGTAATATGTAGGCGAGTCATCATACCAGGAAACTACATATTAAATGCAAAAAGCTTTTAAGAACAGCGTCCAAATATATATTTTAAATACACACAAAGCCAAATGCTGGAACAGAGATGCTGAGGTGTAGATACACTAAACTTGCATGAGGCTCCCCAATGCTGGCAGCTTTTATGCTTTGCACTCTAAAGCATGTCCAGGACCACTGAAGGAACGTTAGCAGGACACAGCATCATTCCATCTCTGCTGTGGTCACATCTTTGTTTTGTGTATGGGAAGAGAAAGAACTGAGAAGAAGAAAAGAAGAGAGGAGGAGAAAAGAAGAAAGGCTAAGTCCCTTTTTTTTCCTCCTTCTGGAGCAGGGCAGGGCTGGTGCCACAATGGCTCTGCAGGCTTCCGTCCATGGAGCACAGCTAGTGACTGGCCTTGCATTTAGGGAAGTGCCCAACATTCCCCCTTGTGAAAATACCAGAAGAGCCAACACTTGCCTAGTGCTGACGTATTTTGAGTAAAATCTGTCAGCTCCTCTCTGGTGTCACAGCCAGCCTTTGCACTGATGGCCATAGGATGTTAGAGGTTTGCAATGAAACTTGAAAGGCAGTAAACACTACTGGGTTCCACACTGTGCTCCCTAGACATCAGTTCCTGAAGTGGTGGATCTCCGGGATTTCTACACAAAAGAGAGACTGCCAAAGTTTCCAGCTGAAGTTGCTTTTTGAGTAGGAGCCAGCCCTCTTTGCTCTGATGGTTTCAGATAGCTCGGCTGATTCTGGATGCTGCCACTCAGCCCAGTTGTCATTCTAAGGTGTAATGAAATAGTGAGAAAATGGACCATGGTCCCAAGTGCAATCCCTTGAAACAGCAGCTCCAAGTTTTCATCTTCCAAAGTGGGTTGAGCAGTCAACTTAGAAGTGATGACTTACTTCTATAGTGATAGCTAGATGAAGGCAAACCAATGTCAGACCCACAGCTTGTGTTGCTGTTTTCACCTGCCTGCTGACAGGCAGAGGTGAATGGCTTCCTTGAGACAAACAGCCCAGAGATGGGTTTGCAGCAGGCACTTGACCTCTGGCCCAACACCACAGCAATGCAACTCTGCCTTGCCCCCTTGTATTTTGAGGCTTAAAGGAGGCAGAACTGCTGGTTTCCTCCCTTCCCCCCAGTTTCCTTATCTCTGGCTGCTTTAAGTCTCCTGCTTCTCCGCTGCTCTGCCAGCAGCTGTGGCCAAGATGAAAATGGAGCAGTAACCCTGATGCTGGGGCTCTGCTTCCTGACTTGTGGTTATAGCTCCCTTCCTGAGAACAGCCTGCAGTGCAGCAACCAAGACCCTCTTCCCTCCAAATAATTCCCTGAAGCCGAGCCCTACAAAGCAGCGTTCAGCCACACACACAACAAACTCTGGTGCACCCCCTCCCTCCAGGGGTCCCAGGGCAATTGCACAGCTCTGCTAAACTGTGCGAGGCTGCCTCTCAGTTACTGGGAATGCTCAGCCTTCACACATGCTTCAGCATCTCAGAAATCACAGGGCTTCATGGCCATGCTGTGTTTAGCTCAGGGAGTGCAAATAAGTTCCCCGAGACCCATCTCATGGTTGGTATGAGCCAATGAGCAGCTCACGGAGGGCACCGCTTGCCAAAAGAGCAGATGTGTCCGAAGCCTGTAGCAGTTAATTTCGTGACCTACTGAAATCACTGAGAGATTTATACTGCTAATTACTGACTTTGTTCCTGATTCAATCATCCTTTCCTTCACCTTTCTGTAAAGGCGAGAAAGGAAAATTATTTTTGCAGTGAAAACGAAATTATTTTAAAATACTTTTCCTGTTCTGGACATGAACAAAAAAAGCTGAAATAGACTGAAAATTCTTGTGAATGTCCAGGAAAATTAATGACAGAGATGAGAGACTGACAAAATGTTACAAAATACACTAAGACCTCTATTCCACGAAGTTTTACTCCCCTTCATAAATACACTTAGCACATAATTCCACTGAGCCTGGTGAGGATACATGCATGTGTGAAATCACCATGTGTGGGTAGTCTCAGGGAGTGTGTTAACATAATCCTATTTTCTGTATAAATTGCCCTTTCTGTGATTTGCTCTGGCTTTATGTGCTTTGCTGCCCACCTCTGATGCTGGATTCCCATATTTTCCATCTGTACTAGGCACACCATGCAAACACACATGCAAAAAGGCTCAGCAAGGAACTGTGGATTAATAGACAGAATGAAAAATCTTTGCCTTAATTTTCTGTGTAGCAGATCTGGCTTTGATACTGATTCTTCCAAAAGCCTTGGATAAATGACTCAAATCTCTCTCTGCCCCTCAGGAGGGGCAGCAGCACTTACAGAGCTGCTCAGCAGCCTGGTAATGTCGACAAGCTGCAACCATCACAGAACAAAGCCCCTCAGTGCTCGTGTTCTCTCCTCCATGAGAGATTTGGTTGCTGGAAGGAACATGTGGTGGGTGAAAGGCTCTGTTTTCTCACTGAAAATGTTGCAGCTCAGAGAGCAAAGGAGGAAAGCAAAGGCAGTGCAGTACGTCCCTCTGCATGTTTTACTTCAGCAGCTGTATCACTTAGTGCCTTGAGTGTTTTAATGCCTCCAGGCCCCAAGGCAGCACCTCTTTCTGTGGTTGGGGCTGAGGAAGGCAGGAGTGGGAATACCAATTTTGGTTTCTTCCCAAAGGACAGCAGGTGTCATGCCTCCTTTTTCTATGAGTTCCTTTCCACCAACTTTCTGGGCTTGCCTTGCGTCTGGCCTTTGGGACAATGATGAACTATATAAGAAAAACAGATCTTAAGAACTTGAAGGCCTCTATTTCTCCTTCTTGCATATTCAAACTCTTTGCAACTCATGTCCTGGACATTAATGCCCTAGTGGCTGCAAAGTACTGAAGCAATCTGTCCAGACTGCCACTCAGACCAGGAGCAATGGAGCTGTTTACTGCTCCCACGATCTCCTCCTGCAG